>NW_025535629.1:0-88936 GCF_020615455.1 Coregonus clupeaformis | reverse complement strand
AGCTAAATATGAGATCTAATTCTGTCCCCTCATGATGCTGACAGGGGAGTTAGCTAAATATGAGATCACGATTCTGTCCCCTCATGATGCTGACAGAGGTTAGCTAAATATGAGATCTGTTTCTGTCCCCCTCACTTGATGCCTGACAGAGGGTTAGCTAAATATGAGATCTAATTCTGTCCCTCATGATGCTGACAGAGAGGGTTAGCTAAATATGAGATATGTTTCTGTCCCCTCATGATGCTACAGAGAGGTTAGCTAAATATGAGATCTGTTTCCCCTGTCCCCTCATATGCTACAGAGAGGAGTTAAGCTATATGAGATATGTTTCTGTCCCCTCATGATGCTACAGAGAGGTTAGCTAAATATGAGATCTGTTTCTGTCCCCTCATGATGCTGACAGAGAGGGTTAGCTAAATATGAGATCTAATTCTGTCTCCTCATGATGTGCTGACAGAGGGTTAGCTAAAGTTCAGGGAGAAACACAATGGTCCTGGTCTGCAGTGAAGTTGGAGTTCCACAGCGGTGATCTAAACCCCATCAAATACCTGCTGTCTAAAGGGGTTGGATAACTCAAGTTGTCATTGGAGAGGGACAAAAGTGGTGGGGGTCATTTTAATATTTTCTTCTAGACAGTACTTATGTTTACATTATTTAAAAATTGAAAGGAGACTGGTTGAGAAATATATATTTTTTTGAAATAATGAACAAGAACATACACTTATATATAGCGGCTGAGAAATATTACTAACTATTCGGAACAAAACATCGCTTATATATACCTGAGAAATAGAGTTACATAACTATTCAAACACCTACACTTATATATAACGGCTGAAAATAGTTCCATAACTATTCAAACAAACTCAGCTTATATATAACGGGCTGAAAATTGTTACATAACTACTTCAGAACAAGAACATACAGCTTATATATAACAGGCTGAGAAATAGGGTTACATCAACTTCTTCGAACAAGAACATACAGCTTATATATCACGACTAAAATAGGTTACGTAACTATTCAGAACAAGAACATACAGCTTATATATAACGGGCTGAGAAATAAAGTTACATAACTATTCCAGACAACCTACAGCTTATATATCGGCTGAATAGATTACATAACTATCCAGAACCCGAACATACAGCTTATATATAACGGCTGAAAATTTACATAACTTCTTCCAGAACAAAACATACAGCTTATATATAACGGGCTGAGGTCATTTCTTGCACAGAGGAGGAACATGGTACTGCATGTGTAAAATGACCCAGACACAACCCCTGTAGAGCCACAGGTCAGTCTCCATCTCCCAGCAGACAGGAACAAGCGTCTGTGCTGCACCATTGTGTTGCAGTGTTGATGGGTTACATTATTTTGTTGTTGTTTTGTTACATTATTTGCTAGTTCAGCTGGTTTGCTTTGCTCTCCAGTCTCATTACCAGCAAACGCATGAAAGCCAGTAAGGACTATTGCAAAAACTGATTTTTCTTTTTTAAAATTACTGTTTAAATGGCTAAATAATTTAACAGTGCACCAGTGGTACTTGATACCGTGATTCCTGAAATGCAGAGCCTGTTGATGATATTTTTTCAATCAAATTATGCTTTTTATTACATTATTTGCTAGTTCAGCTGGTTTGCCTTGCTCTCAGTCTCATTACCAGCAAACGTTTCTAACGTTAGCTAACTAGCCACTTAATATAATATAACCTGTTCTCAAAATGTATGTTAATGTAGCTAAGTTAGCATCGTTATAATAAAACTCCCATCTGTTGTCGACATCGGATATGATTTGAACACTACCTTCGCTCCAAAAGTGGTTATAGCACAGTTTCTAAACCCAGAGGCGCACATCGCAATTCCTCCTTCAAACACAGCCGTTTGAGAATCAATTAAAAATATAATAATGTTGATTTTTACTTCAACTTCGTGAAAGTTACTAACTTATGTTTTTATTTTCATCCCAAAAAGATTTATATCGAAGGGACAGGTGTCTTTTTATACAGGTAACAAACTGAGATTGGACACTCTCCCTTTAAGAGTGTGCTCTAATCTCAGCCTCGTCTGTATAAAAAACACCTGCAAATCTTTCTGATGTCAATTTATTTCCCTCATTAAAATCAAATCAATTTATAAAATTTTTACATGCTTTTTCTGATTTTTTTTTGTTATTCTGTCTCTCGCTGTTCAAATAAACCTACCATTACAATTATACTATCAATTCTTTGTCGGTGGGCAACTCAAATCAGGATCAAATCACTTTTCCCCCTCTCTGTACATCGAGGGAGTGCCTTTGGTTTGATGGCCAGCACTGCGCAGTTCGGTTCCAAAGACAGTTAGACCCGATGACGTGTTTCTATTTATGAGCTTAGCTAGCCAACATTGCCATGACATCACCTACGAAGTGTTATCGGTGATTTCTATTGGAGAAGCAGTTTCTGCCTGTCTTCATATTCCTCTTTGTTATAGCTTTACTGCATCTACATTGAATTCAGAGTCCATTTACTGGCTACTACTTTCTACAAACATATTTTACCAGATTTCCTAGAATTTAAACCATACCCGAGTTTCCTGATTTGCAAGGGGTAGTCACAGTATAATTTGATTGTTTATTAAAACACAGTTTGAGATCATTCTGAGGGGATTTCGCCATGGTTGAATGATTTGGGCTTCCTGGGAAAATGTCAGAGGTTGCACATAACCGGGCGGGGCTTAGCGAAGTCACTTTGCTCCCATTCATTGGTACATTTATCTCAGATGCCATGACAATTTATTTGCACTATTATAAAACATTGGACAGAAAATAATGGAAAAAATAACACCTATGAATTTTAAACTTTATTATATTTAAAAAACACTTTTTCTACATCAAATTTAATTCTGAAACACACAGACTATGGTTTAAAAATAAATAGCACTTAAATACTGAAAGGCATTGTTTCACAGTTTTGTAAAAACATAAAAATATATTTATGATAATACAAATAATTATACAGTGGAATACAATATACAACTTTCTGTAGTTTGTATTCAATAGCTGTCAAAATCAGTATCATAAGAAATGTGACCACTTGTGGTCATATACCAGCCAGTGGTGAACAATTTGTTCAATATAAAACTCCCTCAGGGAGAAAAAACATTTTCTGTAGGACCATCAAGAGAACTGATGATTCTGTATACTCAACGTAGCATCTCTCTCCCAGTCAGACGATTCGAAGGCTATCTAACCTACTACATTACAATACTGAGAACTGTGATCCAGGTTGTGACCAGCAGATCTTCTTTGAAAACAGAGCAAGCCTGTTCCTGCAAGTTGTTGTTGATCTCTATATGAGGCTGTCAATGCTGTTCCTGTAGGTCTGTAAAGGTTCCTCAATGTCTGAGGTGCTGTTCAGGATCAAACTTGTTAGCTGGAAGGAGACAATGAAGAGCATATTGATGAGTATTGTCAAATAAGAAATAGCCATTCTGAATCAAATCTGTGTTATGAAACAGAGTTATTTTTGAATTTCTTATTACTTTCTTATTCCTGAAAATGTCTCTGTGAGTCGAGAAGATACGGAACGTCTTCTGTGTTTACCTTTCTGTCTGATTCGTTTGAGGAGCCATGCGGCCAGAGACAGGCCAGATAATGACACAGCGCCCCCCTGCTGCCCAGGCCTATGATAGTGGGGTTCAACGGGGGCTCAGGGGTGGCTGGAGGAAACAAGAAACAACAGAGGAAAACAGTCAGACAATCTGAATCAACTGATCTGCCAGATCATCCCTACTACCCTGTTAAAAATGTTCAAATGTTGGTAGCCCCCTTATGTAGGCTATGCATTCATTATGCACTTCATAAACCTTTATAACCGCTAAATAAGACATACTTTGTCTTGTTATGACCAGCGAATATCCAGTTTGGTTGTGTCTCGCAGAATATCCAGTTTGGTTAGTGTCTCCCAGAATATTCAATTTGGTTGTGTCTCACAAAGTGAGTAAGAGAGTCATTACATACTGTGCAGGTAGGCGCGTGTCAGCGCTCCACTCCCCTGACCCTGAACACTGCATGTTCGGGCCCCCTTGTGGTCATAGCCCTTATCACAGCTGAAGTTGCAGACAGAGCCCCATGGATGTGAGGGGGCCTCACAGCTGAACCTGACCCCCCAGAGGAGCCACAGGGAGAGGCACTGGATAGCTGAGAGAAGGACACCTGGTTAGTATATAAAAAATACCACAAAAGGTAACAAACAGTTGTGAATGAAATCATAAAAATGATTGTTGTTGGAGAGACTCATGATGAGGACATTCATAAGGAAATAAGACTTATAGGTAAAATGGATACACGCATGACTGCAAGTCGCTTTGGATTAAAAAACGTCCGCTAAATGGCACAATATATATACACACACACACTAACAGTCAAAGGTTTTACACACCTACTCATTCAAGTGTTTTTTTACATTGTGGGAATAATAGTAGAAGACATCAAAAAGCTTGCAACGCCAGGGTTGTGGGTTCGATTCCCACGTGGGGCCAGTATGGAGAAAAAAAATGTATGCACTCAAAAACTGTAAGTCGCTCTGGATAAGCGTCTGCTAAATAACTAAAAATTTTTTTAATGTCATATGTCTATCTTGTCAGTAAAGACATTGGTTTAAATTGGTTTAAAAACTCTTGTCAATATAGACAATGGTTTAAATTATGTATATTTTAAAGATGTTAAAAAAGCTTGTCCTTACCTTCACAGTGCGGTATCTCCTCACTCCACTCAGCAGCTGATGTCGGTCACCGTTGTCGCCCCCTGGAGGAGATAACCCTCGAGCAGCTAAAGCTACAGCTGCTTCCATAGGTGAAGTCTTCTCCCACAAAGTGATAGAGCGCCATCCTGTGGCTGCTGGAGGTAGGGCAGCTTGCAGCTGCAAGACAGGAGTGAATAGTGGTGCAGTGGTCCAGTCTGTGTCCAGAGACAATTCTGGACTGTCATACAATTACAAAGCTCTATATGCCCCTGTAGATATGTCTGATGTAAATGTCCTGTGTCATTCATGAATATTTATTGCAACTACTGTTGATATAACATGTTATGGGGGATAAGTTTACAGATATCCGAACCGTACACACCAACACACTGCGGCTGTGAGTCGTTCCACAGTCCCGAGGCTCCACACTGCAGGGTAGCAGATCTGGAGGCCACCCTCTCATAGCCTTCCTCACAGTAAAGGTACAGGTAGACAGGTAGCTGAAGGAGCCCAGGGGATGAGAGCAGGTCATGGAACCCTTCCCGGGCTCATACAGCTCACTGCATAAGACCACTGAGGAGGAGAGAGGCAGATCGCAATACATGACTAAATGTATCAATGCTGTAACAGACGCTATAATGGCACAGATACAAAGATGAGTCCTCTGTCTATTTCTATGGTGTGCTGTTCACACGTATATATCTGCTCTCTCATTGGCTAGAATGGTCCCACCTGTTCCCTACTCCGCCTGCCTTCCATCTTTGAGGAGGATGTATTTCCATTGTTAGAGCGGTCATGTCTATCTTGTCAATACAGACAATGGTTTAAATGATGTATATTTTAAAGATGTTAAAAAGCTTGTCCTTACCTTCACAGTGCGGTATCTCCTCACTCCACTCAGCAGCTGATGTACAGGTCACCGTTGTCGCCCCCCTGGAGGAGATAACCTCAGAGCAGCTAAAGCTACAGCTGCTTCCATAGGTGAAGTCTTCTCCACGGTGATAGCGCCATCCTGTGGCTGCTGGAGGGTAGGGCAGCTTACAGCTGCAGACAGAGTGAATAGTGGTGCAGTGGTCCAGTCTGTGTCCAGAGACAATTCTGGACTGTCATACAATTACAAAGCTCTATATGCCCCTGTAGATATGTCTGAATGTAAATGTCCTGTGTCATTCATATATTTATTGAAACTACTGTTGATATAACATGTTATGGGATAAGTTTACAGATATCCAGAACGTACGCACCAACACACTGCGGCTGTGAGTCGTTCCACAGTCCCGGGGCTCCACACTGCAGGGTAGCAGATCTGGAGGCCACCCTCTCATAGCCTTCCTCCAGGTAAAGTACAGGTAGACAGGTAGCTGAGGAGCCCAGGGGATGAGAGCAGGTCATGAGAACCCTTCCCAGGCTCATGCAGCTCACTGCATAAGACCACTGAGGAGGAGAGGGCGATCGCAATACATGACTAAATGTGTCAATGCTGTCACAGAGCTATAATGGCACAGATACAAAAGATGAGTCCTCTGTCTATTTCTATGGTGTGCGGTTCACACGTATATCTGCTCTCTCAATTGGCTAGAAATGGTCCGACCTGTTCCCCTACTCCCGCCTGCCTTCCATCTTTGAGGAGATGTATTTCCATTGTTAGAGCGGTCATGTCTATCTTGTCAATATAGACAATGGTTTTAAATTATGTATATTTTAAAGATGTAAAAAGCTTGTCCTTACCTTCACAGTGCGGTATCTCCTCACTCCACTCAGCAGTTGATGTACAGGTCACCGTTGTCGCCCCCTGGAGGAGATAACCCTCAGAGCAGCTAAAGCTACAGCTGCTTCCATAGGTGAAGTCTTCTCCACAGGTGATAGCGCCATCCTGTGGCTGCTGGAGGGTAGGGGCAGCTTACAGCTGCAAGACAGAGTGAATAGTGGTGCAGTGGTCAGTCTGTGTCCAGAGACAATTCTGGACTGTCATACAATTACAAAGCTCTATATGCCCCTGTAGATATTTCTGAATGTAAATGTCCCGTGTCATTCATATATTTATTGCAACTACTGTTGATATAACATGTTATGGGGGATAAGTTTACAGATATCCAGAACCGTACACACCAACACACTGCGGCTGTGAGTCGTTCCACAGTCCCGAGGGGCTCCACACTGCAGGGTAGCAGATCTGGAGCCACCCTCTCATAGCCTTCCTCACAGGTAAAGGTACAGGTAGACAGGTAGCTGAAGGAGCCCAGGGGATGAGCAGGTCATGGAACCCTTCCCAGGCTCATACAGCTCACTGCATAAGACCACTGAGGAGTAGAGGGCAGATCGCAATACATGACTAAATGTGCCAATGCTGTCACAGGCTATAATGGCACAGATACAAAGATGAGTCCTCTGTCTATTTCTATGGTGTGCTGTTCACACGTATATATCTGCTCTCTCATTGGCTAGAATGGTCCCACCTGTTCCCCTACTCCCGCCTGCCTTCCATCTTTGAGGAGATGTATTTCCATTGTTAGAGCGGTCATGTCTATCTTGTCAATATAGACAATGGTTTAAATGATGTATATTTTAAAGATGTAAAAAAGCTTGTCCTTACCTTCACAGTGCGGTATCTCCTCACTCCACTCAGCAGTTGATGTGCAGGTCACCGTTGTCGCCCCCTGGAGGAGATAACCCTCAGAGCAGCTAAAGCTACAGCTGCTTCCATAGGTGAAGTCTTCTCCACAGGTGATAGCGCCATCCTGTGGCTGCTGGAGGGGTAGGGCAGCTTACAGCTGCAAGACAGAGTGAATAGTGGTTCAGTGGTCAGTCTGTGTCCAGAGACAATTCTGGACTGTCATACAATTACAAAGCTCTATATGCCCCTGTAGATATGTCTGAATGTAAATGTCCTGTGTCATTCATATATTTATTGCAACTACTGTTGATATAACATGTTATGGGGGATAAGTTTACAGATATCCAGAACCGTACGCACCAACACACTGCGGCTGTGAGTCGTTCCACAGTCCCGAGGCTCCACACTGCAGGGTAGCAGATCTGGAGGCCACCCTCTCATAGCCTTCCTCACAGGTAAAGGTACAGGTAGACAGGTAGCTGAAGGAGCCCAGGGGATGAGAGCAGGTCATGGAACCCTTCCCGGGCTCATACAGATCACTGCATAAGACCACTGAGGAGGAGGGCAGATCGCAATACATGACTAAATGTGCCACGATGAAGACAATAACTGAAATACAATATACATATAATATATATATACACACTATATATAATACAGGTAGGTCTAAGCTGTCATACTGGTATAAAGACCGATAGCGACGCTGAAGTAATTCAAAGAAAGTACAAATCAAAAGTTTACGACAAACGGCAGCTGTTATTTTATTATCTTATTAGTCCTTCCAGAACCCCTTATTTATAAGGTTTATAAGATGATATACTTGCATTCACAGGTGGGAGGCTGTTCCGACCATGATCCTGAGGCTGTGCACCTCACAGGCCCGGAGCTGCTCAGCCGGTACCCCTCCCCTCACAGGAATACTGACACGTCGAGTTAAAGGAGAAATTCCCATTGGGGTGAGAGCAACTGACGCTGGCTTTATCAGGGACAGTTACCTCCTCCATCTTACATTCGACAGCTGCCGACAAAAAAACAGGCAAGGAGTTACATTTAAGAGAACTTTGAATGTGATAGAAGAATGCAGTAGGTTTCATACTGCCTTTATTGGATTATTGGACTACGTCAGTCCTGGGCTTGCTTACCGATGTTCACACTGCTCTCCGTAGAAGCCCTCCAAGCACTCGCAGCGGTGGCTGTTGATGGTCTCCACACACTCTCCATGGTAACATGAGTGGCTCTGACACGAGGCTGTGTAGCACAGAGCCGTCTTCTTCTTCGTACACGACTCGTCGTTCCACTTCCCCGCGTCCTTCTGTCTCTTGATGTACATCTCCACACAGTCCTCGTTGTTCCCGCCGTTGTTGGAGTTCTCCGTCTGCCCAGTTCTCTGCCTCTTTAGTCAGGGTCTTCTTGGTCCCCACCCAGGTCCACACGTCGTCCACCTTACCGGATCCCTATCCAGTAATAGTTGTCCTGTCTGGGCAGGATGCTGTTAAGGGGTGGGAGATCTCTCCGCGGTTCTGGATGGCCACCATGTCAGTGTAACGCTCCGTGCACCACGTTCTAGCAGTGTCCCAGTCCATAGTTTTGTTAGAGTGATGGTAGGACCAGCCCTCCACTCTACAGCACATGGTGAGAACTGAGGAATGACATACAAAAAAAAAGGGTCAATATTAAATATACAGTACATGAATGAATGAATGCATAATGATGTATCTCAAGCTCAACATATGTTTTGTACTGTATCATATTTCTCTTGGAGTTTAACATGATTGGGATGTTAGAAAGCGTAGATCTTTTGAAATGTGTTTCTTACTTGACCACAGGAGGAAGAGGGTGATCCATGAGCTGTGGCTTCTGGCTTGCTGTGATCCAGAGCAGAAGTCCTGTGGAGACACCATCAAGCTATACTTTACAGACTGACAAATGCATTGGCTGTCAGAAATTAAATATATACTAACTGGTGCATCTTAATTTTAAGGCATAAATCAATTCTCTCAACAGTACTTACCATTGTATCGTTTTCAAATGTGATGCTCTTTTGCAGGTAAATCTCCAAAGGATGTGTCTCTAGTCTTATCCAGTGGATGAAATGATACTGCTCTCTGGTACTCTGTGAACATATATATATACACACACACACCAGCCCACACTACAACAAGGGCCAAAGACACGTTTCCCAGAATTCATCATTATTACACTGCCAGGGCATGAGTAGGCTCCTCTGGAATTTCCCACTTGAAACTTTCTCCCTCTCTCTCCCTCCCTCTTTTAGACATCCTATTGTGTCGGTCAGACAGATAAGGGTTTCCTGAGAAGGCACGAGAGCCCACAGCCCCGGGCTGCAAACAGAAAATAGAGAATGTGGAAGCAGAAAGCTCTCATTAAACAACAGATACTGAGCTGGCTTTGAAATGTTTATTTAATTCCTTTGAAATGTCTGGCTAACACCCACATTAAGCATTTGTTGTCATGAATAGTGGCGTGCATAATTTATGAATCAGTCATAACACTGTTAGCTAACAGTTGACAAACGTTCTATTTCAAGTCGACCTCTATTTCAAGTGCATTTCATTGAGTTGGGTTGTGTTATAACAGTGTGTATAATTTGCCTAACCCACTACTGGGTTTATGTATTTTTATTAAAGGATATGCACAGCTCTCATGGGGATACAGGCAGACAGACAGTCTGTCTATGTGATGGGAAGCAACACTATAGACGTCTGTTGGCTGCCTGCATTGACTACCACGGCTGACATCCTTCCTGACTGGACTCAACTTACACTCTGAACATCTACCACAGCAGCAATGTTTAGTTGACCTCTAGAAACTCCCCCCATTCCTGAGGCCAAGTCAAAGATACTGCCGGTGAGGAAACAGAGATTTCAACATGGCGTCTGATAAAGGCTTGATAATCCCTAATGGATTCTAATTAGGATGACTCAGTGATGAGCAACGACACGTGGAGAAAGAATCACTTGTCAACAGTTTATCATATGTTTGAGTATAACCATTTAATAACTTTAAATGTAATCATCTACAGTATCATCTACAGCATTTTTAGTAGTCATAACGGTTATTGTAAAGGTTGGCATATACTGTAAATGCAGAGGGAAATGGCAGGATGTTGATATCTTCAAAAGAGTTCAAAAGGTACTCGCACTCAAAACCATGAAGAGGAATAACCCAAGGAGGCCGAGATGAAAAAATTATATAATTCATTTAATCCATGCTCGAAAAGAATACAAAAAGTAAAAGTGCAAGGTGCTACATAAAAAAATTATAATATGAATATACAGTGGGGAGAACAAGTATTTGATACACTGCCGATTTTGCAGGTTTTCCTACTTACAAAGCATGTAGAGGTCTGTAATTTTTTATCATAGGTACACTTCAACTGTGAGAGACGGAATCTAAAACAAAAATCCAGAAAATCACATAGTATGATTTTTAAGTAATTAATTAGCATTTTATTGCATGACATAAGTATTTGATCACCCACCAACCAGTAAGAATTCCGGCTCTCACAGACCTGTTAGTTTTTCTTTAAGAAGCCCTCCTGTTCTCCACTCATTACCTGCATTAACTGCACCTGTTTGAACTCGTTACAGTGGGGAAAAAAAGTATTTAGTCAGCCACCAATTGTGCAAGTTCTCCCACTTAAAAAGATGAGAGAGGCCTGTAATTTTCAACATAGGTACACGTCGACTATGACAGACAAATTGAGGAAATAAAATCCAGAAAATCAATTGTAGGATTTTTAATGAATTTATTTGCAAATTATGGTGGTGAATAAGTATTTGGTCACCTACAAACAAGCAAGATTTCTGGCTCTCACAGACCTGTAACTTCTTCTTTAAGAGGCTCCTCTGTCCTCCACTCGTTACCTGTATTAATGGCACCTGTTTGAACTTGTAATCAGTATAAAAGACACCTGTCCACAACCTCAAACAGTCACACTCCAAACTCCACTATGGCCAAGACCAAAGAGCTGTCAAAGGACACCAGAAACAAAATTGTAGACCTGCACCAGGCTGGGAAGACTGAATCTGCAATAGGTAAGCAGCTTGGTTTGAAGAAATCAACTGTGAGAGCAATTATTAGGAAATGGAAGACATACAAGACCACTGATAATCTCCCTCACCCCCGTGGGGTCAAAAAATGATCACAAGAACGGTGAGCAAAAATCCCAGAACAACACGGGGGGGACCTAGTGAATGACCTGCAGAGAGCTGGGACCAAAGTAACAAAGCCTAGCATCAGTAACACACTACGCCGCCAGGGACTCAAATCCTGCAGTGCCAGACGTGTCCCCCTGCTTAAGCCAGTACATGTCCAGGCCCGTCTGAAGTTTGGATGATCCAGAAGAGGATTGGGAGAATGTCATATGGTCAGATGAAACCAAAATAGAACTTTCGTTGTGTTTGGAGGACAAAGAATGCTGAGTTGCATCCAAAGAACACCATACCTACTGTGAAGCATGGGGTGGAAACATCATGCTTTGGGGCTGTTTTTCTGCAAAGGGACCAGGACGACTGATCCGTGTAAAGGAAAGAATGAATGGGGCCATGTATCGTGAGATTTTGAGTGAAAAGGAGTGGCTTCGTAAGAAGCATTTCAAGGTCCTGGAGTGGCCTAGCCAGTCTCCAGATCTCAACCCCATAGAAAATCTTTGGAGGGAGTTGAAAGTCTGTGTTGCCCAGCGACAGCCCCAAAACATCACTGCTCTAGAGGAGATCTGCATGGAGGAATGGGCCAAAATACCAGCAATAGTGTGTGAAAACCTTGTGAAGACTTACAGAAAATGTTTGACCTGTGTCATTGCCAACAAAGGGTATATAACAAAGTGTTGACCAAATACTTATTTTCCACCATAATTTGCAAATAAATTCATAAAAAATCCTACAATGTGATTTTCTGGGGGAAAAAAATCTCATAGTGGAGTTTGGAGTGTGACTGTTTGAGGTTGTGGACAGGTGTCTTTTATACTGATAACAAGTTCAAACAGGTGCCATTAATACAGGTAACGAGTGGAGGACAGAGGAGCCTCTTATCGAAGAAGTTACAGGTCTGTGAGAGCCAGAAATCTTGCTTGTTTGTAGGTGACCAAATACTTATTTTCCACACATAATTTGAAAATAAATTCATTAAAAATCCTACAAAGTGAGTTTCTGGAATTTCTTTTGTCAATTTGTCTGTCATAGTTGACGTGTACCTATGATGAAAATTACAGGCCTCTCTCATCTTTTTAAGTGGGAGAACTTGCACAATTGGTGGCTGACTAAATACTTTTTTCCCCCACTGTACCTGTATAAAAGACACCTGTCCACACACTATATCAAACAGACTCCAACCTCTCCACAATGGCCAAGACCAGAGAGCTCCATGCAAGATCTCACCTCGTGGGGCATCAATGATCATGAGGAAGGTGAGGGATCAGCCCAGAACTACACGGCAGGACCAGGTCAATGACCTGAAGAGAGCTGGGACCACAGTCTCAAAGAAAACCATTAGGAACATACTACGCCGTCATGGATTAAAATCCCGCAGCGCACGCAAGGTCCCCCTGCTCAAATTAGCGCATGTCCAGGCCCGTCTGAAGTTTGCCAATGACCATCTGGATGATCCAGAGGAGGAATGGGAGAAGGTCATGTGGTCTGATGAGACAAAAATAGAGCTTTTTGGTCTAAACTCCACTCGCTGTGTTTGGAGGAAGAAGAAGGATGAGTACAACCCCAAGAACACCATCCCAACCGTGATGCATGGAGGTGGAAACATCATTCTTTGGGGATGCTTTTCTGCAAAGGGGACAGGACGACTGCACCGTATAGAGGGGAGGATGGATGGGGCCATGTATCGCGAGATTTTGAGTGAAAACCTCCTTCCATCAGCATGGCCATTGAAGATGAAACGTGGCTGGGTCTTTCAGCATGACAATGATCCCAAACACACCGCCTGGGCAACGAAGGAGTGGCTTCGTAAGAAGCATCTCAAGGTCCTGGAGTGGCCTAGCCAGTCTCCAGACCTGAACCCAATAGAAAATCTTTGGAGGGAGCTGAAAGTCTGTATTTTCCAGCAACAGCCCCGAAACCTGAAGGATCTGGAGAAGGTCTGTATGGAGGAGTGGGCCAAAATCCCTGCTGCAGTGTGTGCAAACCTGGTCAAGAACCTACAGGAAACGTATGATCTCTCTAATTGCAAACAAAGGTTTCTGTACCAAATATTAAGTTTTGCTTTTCTGATCAAATACTTATGTCATGCAATAAAATGCAAATTAATTACTTAAAAATCATACAATGTGATTTTCTGGATTTTTGTTTTAGATTCCGTCTCTCACAGTTGAAGTGTACCTATGATAAAAACTACAGACCTCTACATGCTTTGTAAGTAGGAAAACCTGCAAAATCGGCAGTGTATCAAATACTTTTTCTCCCCACTGTAAGTGTCTGCTTGCCCCAGCATGTCCCCTTTGGCTGCGGGACCTAAAATGAGTGAACACGGGGAGATCACGAAACACATCAGAGTCCACAGTTTGCAATACATGCCAGTGTTGTCTGATAATGTTTTTAATGTCATTGCTGTATAGAGTGTATACGGTACAGCACACCACAGAAAAATTATTTTTTATTTTTCCAGTTCCGTTTTGGTGCCTTTCCATATGATAAAAGCATCATCAATATTGCGTTTGTACAACACTATTATCAGAACAATTATAAAATGGTTATATTTATCCTCAATGAGGCCCATAAAAAGGTTGGCATAATCAGGAGGGAAGGTAGCGCCTGTCGAAATACCTCGAGATTGTAGATATTATTCCTCTCCAAACAAAAAAAAATAGTTCTTAGTTAATACCAGCTCAGCCATTTCAACCAGAAACTGGGTGCGAGGAGAAGGGTCACAAATAACGTGAAGCCTCCAGTCCAATGTTGTGGAGAATGTTGGTGTACAAGCTAGTTACATCCATAGTTACAAGAAAAGTAGGCCTATCCTCCTCGTTCAGCTTAAGTTCAGATAACTGATTGATGAAATCACCTGTGTCTCTTGGGTGGGAAGGTAGCTTTAGTAACGATAGGTCTGTTGTGGAAATCAATGAAATTAGACAAAGGCTCGGTTAGCGAGTCATTATTTGCCACAATCAGATGTCCAGGGGGAAACTCCTGGTGTTTTTGGTAAAATGTACATATAATCGGCCATGTCAGGCCGCTAGTTGATGAAATAGATAGCCTGCCTCGTGAGCTCTGCTGAGAAAAGTCAATTTCGGTTTTTATACACATGGGGGTAGGGTCACCTTTGAGTTTGCAGTAAGAGTCGGTGTCAGACAATTGTCTAAGGATTTCTCCATCATAATCAAATCTAATCATGCATGCCACTCCACCTCCTTTATCACAGTTCTTGAAGATAAGGTTGGGATTTTTTTTTTTAGATTGAATGAAGCATCTCTTTGTATCTTGCTGCAATTGGAAACATATTTTTGTCATTAGCAACAAATAATGTATCAACATATCTCTCCCACAAGTTTGTAAAACGTGTCAATAGCAGAGTTATTTACAGGGGGGCCAGAACGTGCTTTTGATATTATGAAATAAAACATTTATGGAATGTAGGCCACATAAGTGTATGAAATATTTACAGTGAAACAGTTCAATGACTGAACTGGGAATTTCCAAAGCTAACCAAAGAAAAAGAGAAAGTACTGAGACAATTAAAACTAACATTAGAACTGAAAGCTGGCGTGTCAGATAAGCACTTTACTCCTAACAAACATATCCTTCCATTCTGTAACAGAGAAAACTGGAAAACTGTGATAAATAAAAAGTATATCAGTTTCACTTAAGGACCAAAGGATTGACAGCCGTCCCATATAGATTGCAAAATAGTTGGGAAGAGATCTTTGATGTACCGATCGCATGGCATAGTGTTTATGAACTGACATGCAAAACGACACCGGATTCAAAAATTAGAATCTTTCAATTTAAATTATTATACAAAATTCTTGCTACCAATAGAATGTTATTTATAGGGGGATACAATCTTCCCAGCTCTGCAGATTTTGCTGTGAAGAGACGGAATCATTGGATCATTTGTTTTGGTTCTGTCCATTTGTAGCTTGTTTTTGGACACAGGTCCAGGAATGGCTAAAGGATTGCAATATTTACCTGGAACTAACCTTGCAGATAGCATTACTGGGTGATCTGAAAAGCCATAGTCAATCAATCAATAATATAATAATACTTTTAGCAAAACTGTTTATTTTTAATTCACAATCTGTAGAAGCAATGAGAATAGAAAGGTTCAGAACTTTTGTAAAACATCACAGTACGGTTGAAATATATATGGCAAATAGAAATCCTATATGGATGGTGTTAAGAGATAGATGGGAGGTATTGAATAGAGTTGAAGGATGGGACTAATAACAAATAACAACAAATAATAACAAAGATAGCTAATAATGTAAAGCATACTGTGTCCATAATAAGTATATAGGTTGTATGTTGGGAGCTTTTGGGAAGGAGCACAGTTAGAAAGATATGGCATATAGAAGCAAACCGGATGGACATCATGAAAATGATCGGAGAGGTTGAGAGTAGAAGAAGTTCAGGAGCAAAAATAAATAAAATAAAAAATAAAAATATATACACTGCTCAAAAAAATAAAGGGAACACTTAAACAACACAATGTAACTCCAAGTCAATCACACTTCTGTGAAATCAAACTGTCCACTTAGGAAGCAACACTGATTGACAATAAATGTAAAATGCTGTTGTGCAAATGGAATAGACAACAGGTGGAAATTATAGGCAATTAGCAAGACACCCCCCAATAAAGAAGTGGTTCTGCAGGTGGTGACCACAGACCACTTCTCAGTTCCTATGCTTCCTGGCTGATGTTTTGGTCACTTTTGAATGCTGGCGGTGCTTTCACTCTTGTGGTAGCATGAGACGGAGTCTACAACCTACACAAGTGGCTCAGGTAGTGCAGCTCATCCAGGATGGCACATCAATGCGAGCTGTGGCAAGAAGGTTTGCTGTGTCTGTCAGCGTAGTGTCCAGAGCATGGAGGCGCTACCAGGAGACAGGCCAGTACATCAGGAGACGTGGAGGAGGCCGTAGGAGGGCAACAACCCAGCAGCAGGACCGCTACCTCCGTCTTTGTGCAAGGAGGAGCAGGTGGAGCACTGCCAGAGCCCTGCAAAATGACCTCCAGCAGGCCACAAATGTGCAATTGTCTGCTCAAACGGTCAGAAACAGACTCCATGAGGGTGGTATGAGGGCCCGACGTCCACAGGTGGGGGTTGTGCTTACAGCCCAACACCGTGCAGGACGTTTGGCATTTGCCAGAGAACACCAAGATTGGCAAATTCGCCACTGTGCTCTTCACAGATAAAAGCAGGTTCACACTGAGCACATGTGACAGATGTGACAGAGTCTGGAGACGCCGTGGAGAACGTTCTGCTGCCTGCAACATCCTCCAGCATGACCGGTTTGGCGGTGGGTCAGTCATGGTGTGGGGTGGCATTTCTTTGTGGGGCCGCACAGCCCTCCATGTGCTCGCCAGAGGTAGCCTGACTGCCATTAGGTACCGAGATGAGATCCTCAGACCCCTTGTGAGACCATATGCTGGTGCGGTTGGCCCTGGGTTCCTCCTAATGCAAGACAATGCTAGACCTCATGTGGCTGGAGTGTGTCAGCAGTTCCTGCAAGAGGAAGGCATTGATGCTATGGACTGGCCCGCCCGTTCCCCAGACCTGAATCCAATTGAGCACATCTGGGACATCATGTCTCGCTCCATCCACCAACGCCACGTTGCACCACAGACTGTCCAGGAGTTGGCGGATGCTTTAGTCCAGGTCTGGGAGGAGATCCCTCAGGAGACCATCCGCCACCTCATCAGGAGCATGCCCAGGCGTTGTAGGGGAGGTCATACAGGCACGTGGAGGCCACACACACTACTGAGCCTCATTTTGACTTGTTTTAAGGACATTACATCAAAGTTGGATCAGCCTGTAGTGTGGTTTTCCACTTTAATTTTGAGGGTGACTCCAAATCCAGACCTCCATGGGTTAATAAATTTGATTTCCATTGATAATTTTTGTGTGATTTTGTTGTCAGCACATTCAACTATGTAAAGAAAAAAGTATTTAATAAGATTATTTCATTCATTCAGATCTAGGATGTGTTGTTTAAGTGTTCCCTTTATTTTCTTGAGCAGTGTATATACAGTGGGGAAAAAAAGTATTTAGTCAGCTACCAATTGTGTAAGTTCTCCCACTTAAAAAGATGAGACAGGCCTGTAATTTTCATCATAGGTACACGTCAACTATGACAGACAAAATGAGGAAAAAAAATCCAGAAAATCACATTGTAGGATTTTTTATGAATTTATTGGCATATGATGGTGGAAAATAAGTATTTGGTCAATAACAAAAGTTTCTCAATACTTTGTTATATACCCTTTGTTGGCAATGACACAGGTCAAACGTTTTCTGTAAGTCTTCACAAGGTTTTCACACACTGTTGCTGGTATTTTGGCCCATTCCTCCATGCAGATCTCCTCTAGAGCAGTGATGTTTTGGGGCTGTCGCTGAGCAACACAGACTTTCAACTCCCTCCAAAGATTTTCTATGGGGTTGAGATCTGGAGACTGGCTAGGCCACTCCAGGACCTTGAAATGCTTCTTACGAAGCCACTCCTTCGTTGCCCGGGCGGTGTGTTTGGGATCATTGTCATGCTGAAAGACCCAGCCACGTTTCATCTTCAATGCCCTTGCTGATGGAAGGAGGATTTCACTCAAAATCTCACGATACATGGCCCCATTCATTCTTTCCTTTACACGGATTAGTCGTCCTGGTCCCTTTGCAGAAAAACAGCCCCAAAGCATGATGTTTCCAACCCCATGCTTCACAGTAGGTATGGTGTTCTTTGGATACAACTCAGCATTCTTTGTCCTCCAAACATGACGAGTTGAGTTTTTACCAAAAAGTTCTATTTTGGTTTCATCTGACCATATGACATTCTCCCAATCCTCTTCTGGATCATCCAAATGCACTTCAGACGGGCCTGGACATGTACTGGCTTAAGCAGGGGGACACGTCTTGCACTGCAGGATTTGAGTCCCTGGCGGCGTAGTGTGTTACTGATGGTAGGCTTTGTTACTTTGGTCCCAGCTCTCTGCAGGTCATTCACTAGGTCCCCCCGTGTGGTTCTGGGATTTTTGCTCACCGTTCTTGTGATCATTTTGACCCCACGGGGTGAGATCTTGCGTGGAGCCCCAGATCGAGGGAGATTATCAGTGGTCTTGTATGTCTTCCATTTCCTAATAATTGCTCCCACAGTTGATTTCTTCAAACCAAGCTGCTTACCTATTGCAGATTCAGTCTTCCCAGCCTGGTGCAGGTCTACAATTTTGTTTTTGGTGTCCTTTGACAGCTCTTTGGTCTTGGCCATTGTGGAGTTTGGAGTGTGACTGTTTGAGGTTGTGGACAGGTGTCTTTTATACTGATAACAAGTTCAAACAGGTGCCATTAATACAGGTAATGAGTGGAGGACAGAGGAGCCTCTTAAAGAAGAAGTTACAGGTCTGTGAGAGCCAGAAATCTTGCTTGTTTGTAGGTGACCAAATACTTATTTTCCACCATAATTTGCAAATAAATTCATAAAAAATCCTACAATGGGATTTTCTGGAATTTTTTTCTCTCAATTTGTCTGTCATAGTTGACGTGTACCTATGATGAAAATTACAGGCCTCTCTCATCTTTTTAAGTGGGAGAACTTGCACAATTGGTGGCTGACTAAATACTTTTTTTCCCCACTGTATATATAATAGAATTATTGTAAAAGTAACTCTGTCCATAAGGTGTAGATAGTAAGTATAGACCGGAAGTAGAGGCCTGGGCATTGTTGTTCACTAATTTACTCCAAGTAGGGAAAGGATGGTGGGGTTGAAAAGTAATAAAGGGGAGTATATATATAAAAAAATAAAATAAAAAATAAAAAAAACATGGGGGATTGGAAGTGATGCAGACAATTACATTGATAGAAGATACAATCTATCTGCAATATTAAGCTGATCCATTCCCCCCCCAAAAAAAAAAAAAAAAAAATAAAATAACAGAGACACAGGGATTCTGGAAGCAAGTGCAGTGTGAGTTTAATGAAAACTAACATGGAACGAATACAAAACAAGAGAAGTGTCTATCAAGGAAAACATAAACAGTACTACCTGATGACTGAAAGAACAGAGCGCTAGATAAATGGTAAGTAATCGAGGTAGCAATGAAGTCCAAGTGTGACTGATGATGGGGCGCAGGTGGGTGTAATGACAGTTGCCAGGTGTGCGTAATAATGGTTGCCAGGTGTGCGTAATAATGGTTGCCAGGTGTGCGTAATAATGGTTGCCATGTGTACGTAATGGTGGGTTGCCAGGACCGGTGGTTAATAGACCAGTGACGTTGAACACCGGAGGGCGGGCGGGAGTAGACTTGACAGATACTGTATCATCTATACTGAAGAAAAATATAAACGCAACATGCAACAATTTTACTGAGTTACAGTTCATACAAGGAAATCAGTCAATTGAAATAAATTCATTAGGCCCTAATCTATGAACTGGGAATACAGATATGCATCTGTTGGGTCACAGATACCTTTAAAAAAAAGGTAGGGGCGTGGATCAGAAAACCAGTCAGTATCTGGTGTGACCACCATTTGCCTCATGCAGTGCGACACATGTCCTTCGCAATAGAGTTGATCAGGCTGTTGATTGTGGCCTATGGAATATTGTCCCACTCCTCTTCAATGGCTGTGCGAAGTTGCTGGATATTGGCGGGAACTGGAACACGCTGTCGTACACATCGATCCAGAGCATCCCAAACATGCTCAATGTGTGACATGTCTGGTGAGTATGTAGGCCATGGAAGAACTGGGACAGTTTCTGCATTCTCGGAATTGTGTACAGATCCTTGCGACATGGGGCCATGCATTATCATGCTGAAACATGAGGTGATCGCAGCGGATGAATTGCATGACAATGGGCCTGAGGATCTCATCACGGTATCTCTGTGCATTCAAATTGCCATCCATAAAATGCAATTGTATTTGTTGTCTGTAGCTTATGCCTGCCCATACCATAACCCCACCGCCACCATGTTCACAATGTTGACATCAGCAAACTGTTCACCCACACGACGCCATACACGTGGTCTGCTGTTGTGAGGCAGGTTGGACATACTGCCAAATTCTCTAAAATGACATTGAGGTGGCTTATGGTAGAGAAATGAACATTAAATGATCTGGCAACAACTCTGGTGGACATTCCTGCAGTTAGAATGCCAATTGCACACTCCCTCAAAACTTGAGACATCTGTGGCATTGTGTTGGGTGACAAAACTGTACATTTTAGAGTGGCCTTTTATTGTTCCCAGCACAAGGTGCACCTGTGTAATGATTATGCTGTTTAATCAGCTTCTTGATATGCCACACCTGTCAGGTGGATGGATTATCTTGGCAAAGGAGAAATGTTCACTAACAGGGATGTAAACAAATTTGTGCACAACATTTGAGAGAAATAAGCTTTTTGTGCATATGGAACATTTCTGGGATCTTTTATTTCATCTCATGAAACATGGGACCAACACTTTACATGTTGTGTTTATATTTTTGTTCAACGTAGTTAAGTCAACGTGAGTCTTGGGCCTGATAAAATGTGACTGCCGTGGCATGCAGCAAGTTTCCTTGGGTGAAGTGTGTTATGGTCTTGAATCTGCTGTATCATCAGCTTCATTGTACTCATGGTGGCCCAGGACATGACCTTTGACCCTCTTGTAGGTCCCACGCGTTAACCTTTGTACGGTCTGTGACTGAAAAGTGAAACTTAGACTTCTTTGCCAATTAATCTGTTACACTACTGTACATAAAGAGCATATGATACATTTAACCATTTATCCAATTTTTGTGATAATATTGCCCTGCAATGACCATACAGATGTTTCCTGCACAGACAGACAGGACGCTACTGTAAATACAAATTTACAAGAAATGTAACCCTTCTGCTTGTATATAGTTTTCTCTTCAGCAACACACATTCATATTAAAGAGTCAATATTGTTAGAGCCCCATCTGTGTTGAGCCCCACCTGTTTAGCAAAAAAATACAAAAATATTTGTTTTTGTTGTTGCCTGTTTTCCCTGTTATTTTGGCATTAATACGTGTCACATATCAGTTTGCATTAAAAACAAATGAAGAGAGTCGCACACCCTATGTATAAACTCTATGTATAAACTCCCAGTAATTTATTGGGTAAGAAACCCCATCAGACCCTGAAGAAGGCACAGTGATGCCGAAATGTTGGTGGTTTCTTACCCAATTACTGGGAGTTTATACAGTGAGGGAAAAAAGTATTTGATCCCCTGCTGATTTTGTACGTTTGCCCACTGACAAAGACATGATCAGTCTATAATTTTAATGGTAGGTTTATTTGAACAGTGAGAGACAGAATAACAACAACAAAAATCCAGAAAAACGCATGTAAAAAAATGTTATGAATTGATTTGCATTTTAATGAGGGAAATAAGTATTTGACCCCTCTGCAAAAACATGACTTAGTACTTGGTGGCAAAACCCTTGTTGGCAATCACAGAGGTCAGGCGTTTCTTGTAGTTGGCCACCAGGTTTGCACACATCTCAGGAGGGATTTTGTTCCACTCCTCTTTGCAGATCTTCTCCAAGACATTAAGGTTTCAAGGCTGACGTTTGGCAACTCAAACCTTCAGCTCCCTCCACAGATTTTCTATGGGATTAAGGTCCGGAGACTGGCTAGGCCACTCCAGGACCTTAATGTGCTTCTTCTTGAGCCACTCCTTTGTTGCCTTGGCCGTGTGTTTTGGGTCATTGTCATGCTGGAATACCCATCCATGACCCATTTTCAATGCCCTGGCTGAGGGAAGGAGGTTCTCACCCAAGATTTGACGGTACATGGCCCCGTCCATCGTCCCTTTGATGCGGTGACGTTGTCCTGTCCCCTTAGCAGAAAAACACCCCCAAAGCATAATGTTTCCACCTCCATGTTTGACGGTGGGGATGGTGTTCTTGGGGTCATAGGCAGCATTCCTCCTCCTCCAAACACGGCGAGTTGAGTTGATGCCAAAGAGCTCGATTTTGGTCTCATCTGACCACAACACTTTCACCCAGTTTTCCTCTGAATCATTCAGATATTCATTGACAAACTTCAGACAGGCATGTATATGTGCTTTCTTGAGTAGGGGGACCATGCGGGCGCTGCAGGATTTCAGTCCTTCACGGCATAGTGTGTTACCAATTGTTTTCTTGGTGACTATGGTCCCAGCTGCCTTGAGATTATTGACAAGATCCTCCCGTGTAGTTCTGGGCTGATTCCTCACCGTTCTCATGATCATTGCAACTCCACGAGGTGAGATCTTGCATGGAGCCCCAGGCCGAGGGAGATTGACAGTTATTTTGTGTTCTTCCATTTGCGAATAATCGCACCAACTGTTGTCATCTTCTCGCCAAGCTGCTTGGCGATGGTCTTGTAGCCCATTCTAGCCTTTTGTAGGTCTACAATCTTGTCCCTGACATCCTTGGAGAGCTCTTTGGTCTTGGCCATGGTGGAGAGTTTGGAATCTGATTGATTGATTGCTTCTGTGGACAGGTGTCTTTTATACAGGTAACAAGCTGAGATTAGGAGCACTCCCTTTAAGAGTGTGCTCCTAATCTCAGCTCGTTACCTGTATAAAATACACCTGGGAGCCAGAAATCTTTCTGATTGAGAGGGGGTCAAATACTTATTTCCCTCATTAAAATGCAAATCAATTTATAACATTTTTGACATGCGTTTTTCTGGATTTTGTTGTTGTTATTCTGTCTCTCACTGTTCAAATAAACCTAACATTAAAATTATAGACTGATCATTTCTTTGTCAGTGGGCAACGTACAAAATCAGCAGGGGATCAAATACTTTTTTCCCTCACTGTACATAGAGTGTGATACGTAGAGTTTATACAAAGAGTGTTTATTCACCGTTAGTCAGTACCTCTACACTAAATAATGTTCTCTGGGTGTGCACCAGCTCATGCTTTTTATTAGACATATCAGTTTGCAAACAATGTTTAAAAAATTAGCATTGAGTTAATAAAGCCGCATACAAACATGGTCTCTTTTTGCTTTCTTGAGTAAGACAGCTCCAAAATGCAGGTGTTTCAGCCTAGCTCAGTGCTTTCTGTGGTGGTGGGGCAGCCAGCGGAAAATACGGAGCGTAGGGGTTGGTAATGTTCTCTAGTTGCGCCGTGATTGGCTCAGTGTTCTGTCACTCATGGGGACACTACGTCACCGCAAAACATTCAAGCCCCTTGGGTTCTGCCATAGAGTTACATTAGAAGTGCCCATCCAAGAAGGCTTAAGGTTGTTGGCCACAGATAAAATGATGTCAAATCAAGTTATATCTTCCGTAGCTTTGTCAACATCATATTTTCAAAATCTTAGCTAGCAAGCTAGCAGTCATCATCATTCATTAAGTCTACAATCTACTGTCAAATCCTTTTTAATCCTTGTCATATGAAGAGAAATTATGAAGAGAAATTATAGATAAAACGTATCGTGCTCATCGGCCAATGGACATAAACATTACACAACAAGTTGGAAATCGCAAATTCAACAATGAGTGGTTTGGAAGGAATCAGTGGCTAACTTTAAGCGTTGCAAAGCAATCACTAGCCTGCTATTCAGTGGAGTGGGTGTGTGGTCCAAGTCTGGGTTTAAGGGTCTCTTTTCCAAGCTTAAAAGGATAAACATGCAACACCATGGGCCAGAAAAGTTTGAATACATTGGCCATGCTGTCAATCCAGCATGACTTCTGCTGCGTTCAAAACAACTGGAAACTCGGAACTGGGTAATCTCAGACTTCAGTGAGTTCAAGACAACTGGGAACTCTGAAAAAAATGAGCTCCGACTGGGAAAATACGTTTTGAACGGTCATCCAACTCGGAATTCTAAGTCGGGAATTCAAGCCTCTTTCTAGAGTTCCGACCTGAAGATCACTGACGTCATGATTCAACCTTGTTTTTTCAGAGTTCCCAGTTGTCTTGAAAGCACCATAAATCCAGAGAATGCTAGACTTATGACAAAGTTTGATGACAAAATTTGGCCACGAAGGACCTCCGCGCCACTTTCCTGTACAAGTGAGCACAGCACAACAAGGTGAATCCAAAAATGTATTGTATGCTGCTGCATAAATGATATAATATGCCAGGGAGATATTATACTGTAGCTAAGAAAGTAATACTAAGTGTATGTTGTGTAGTAAGCTGTTAGTAGCCCATGTGCCTCACTAATAATTTGGTCCCTTTTCCCTTCATAACTTAGCCTACTGTTCTGACTTGGTGGTGCACATTTAGCCTTTAGTCTGTTTTAGAGAAATGTAATCATTGAATATTGTAAGAGCTTTCATTGTCTGCTTATATGCCCCCTTTATTTATCCTACGGTTCTGACTTGGTGTACAGGGAGAATACTGTAAGAACGGCCCATGTTCTGAATTCTGTCACTGTACATTTCAAAAGTGCTGAACAAAGAGTTATATTGACTACGTCCGTCCTAGCTCGCTCTTTAATGTCTTAATCGAAATTACGGATTGCCTCTTATCCGCTCGTCGTCCCCTTATGCCATAGTTTGTACATCTCAATTGTCAGTAGAAACCACATTTGTTTAAGCAAGTCAGCCATATCAGCTATGTTTTTTAAAAAAGGCTGTAAATGAGGCGGAATGAACTGTTTCGCTGCCAGACAAGGATCCGCTGATAGCCAGGTGTAGCGGTGGTAAGGATTCACTCCATGGTGCTGAAAGGAAAGCTCTGCTGTTGGGGCAGCTTTATGTTGGCCCTAACAGTTTGTGGTTACCGTTTGTCACCGTTATAGTGCAATTAATGTACTGTTTAGTGTTGTGGCTTTGCTGGCATGCATCAAAAACATATTTTTTGAGTTTGCCCCACCAAAATCGCCACTGATTACTGTCAATCTGAGTTAATACAGTAAATGCATGTTTGATCAGGTGTGTTATCTATCATTTCAATTCATGAACAATAGCTTGCGTGCCTGAGACATCGGACACTCCATGGATTCTGGGAAAAGAAGCAGGCGTACTGTATTTAGCACTGTGTTGAGACAGATTCTGGCTCTGCTCTCTACATCCTGAGGTATGGAAACCCCACATCCCACTGACCCGAGAGAGAGAGAGGTGTGTGTGTGTGTGTGCTGTGGAGAGGGTGTCGATTGTTTTCACATAGTAGCAGACCTCCTGTCTCTCTCGGATTCATATTGCGCCATATCCAGTTCCTACCAGTTATCTGAGCACTTGGCCTCCAAAGTGACGATTTCCTCTTATTTTACCTGTTCCATTGACCCTGACCGACCCCCTTACTAAAATATATTCTTATTTATGAATGCTCTTCCTTTTAATTTGACTAAAATCTGTGTACAGGTGTAGATCTATCTGTCACGCTGCTGAGGCCAATACTAATATACCCAAAATTAGATTTTTTTCTGCATGATTCATATTAGGCATAGTAGTAATCCGGGTAGGCACTAGTCCTTGATCATGACTCTCAGTTCCATTACATTACACACAAATCATTGGCCGAAGGCGTCTTCTGTACAGGGAGTTTTGTGAAGAGCCCTCGACACTCGGTCTGAACATTATCACACATCGCTTGCAGTACGGTTTGGAAGCATAAGGACCTTGTCTTTCATATCAGTGAGAAATAATTTTCAAAAAACAAATGGTTCAATTGATACACACCTTCATTGGGTTAGGGTTAGTGTTCCCACTCGGCCATATCTCCATGTTACAGACGGAAGACTGAGGGACCACCTGTGGTAATTAGCTATCTAGCGTGCTCCTAACACCTGTGTGTAACGGAAGAAGGCTTCCAGAAACGTGTTGTCACTGAAAAAATACTGTCGACTGCAACTGTGATGAAGCTGGTTAACACAGTGTACAGTAAGTGTATATTTAGCATTAGTGAAATTATTTTGCTGTGATGTGAAAGTAAAGGGATTGATGTTTCTAGAACCGTATCGCATTTGAGAATCAAGTCACGTTTCGATGGAGTATCTGGCTGTTTTGGCTGCCAGAACCAGTCTACTTCTTAAAATAACACAACGTTCTTGAACCATACGGAGTAACGGCAGGCTCCTTAAGAGTGCATATTGGGCTAGGTAGGCACATACTAATCTACCAAGCATTTCTTCAAGTCATACTGAATGATTGCAGGGGTGTACAAAAGGCTGTGAAGTATTTGTAGTTAATCACATCAGTAATGTCAGTTCATTATATCAGAGCTGTAGCTCCGCCCACCGGTGTGAAGTGGAGCAGAGCATGCTGGGTGATCTCCAGTTTAGAGAAAATTAGCTCGAGAGAAGTCAAGTGAGAGACACCTCCAGCCATCCTTGTGTTTTCCCACCAGTTAGCGTTCATTGGGTTAGCCAAGGCCAGTGTGCGTCCTTGTTGATATACCACACACACACACTTTGGTTGAAGCAAGTTGCCAGACCACTAAGTGCCTTAGTCCATCCATACTACATACACTGTGCGGTGCTGTTCCGTGCCTGTGCATGTTCAGCGTTATTAAACCACCTCAACTGGAGTCCCACCTGTCTGTCATCTGTGCCCTTACCAGCACACGGAAGAGAACACATAAAGTAAAACCTAACCTAAAGAATATACAGTCCACCAAGTCCTCACTTACACAGGGAAATAAATGGATATGGTCAGGTCTACTTGCACAAGTTGGCTTTAGGCTACTGTACGTTTACGGTAGCAAACTACTCAAACGCTGTCTTTAAACGGTAGAACACGCCCTAAACCCCGATAAGGCAGTCGTTTCATGAGCACCGTGCTGCAGGAACGGTGTCTGTAGAAGGCAGAGCAGTGACAACGTTGTGCGTCACGTTATCAGTGCGTATCTTCACCGTCGCAATGGCAGACGCTTTGGGTAAAGTCCCCGACGCTGAAATCGATCCAGACGGGACATTTAAGTATATTTTAGTGAGGATAAAAGTAAAAGATGGAACTGAACACAAAGATATAGTGAGAGGCACAAAAAGTGCTGGGCAGTATCACAGTAAGTTTGCCTTGTCTCTTTCGTGGCTGTTGCTTTGAGGTGCCCGTTGCCCACGTACACCAATCCTGCTGTCATTAGCGACAATGTGCAGTTGTAGACCTCTGTACTACATTTCTACCAGTGGCTAAATGTAGGCGAAGTTATAAATTGTTACAATGATATCTAACGGCATTTGCTAGTAAACCGAGGGCACGCAGCTCAATAACATAGTAGCTATTGCATGTGCCATTGCGCTAAATAGGCTACTGCCCGCAACTGCAGGCAACCAAATACAGAATGTTGGAGCATTGTCAACATGCATATGACTAAAGATAGCCACATAAGAGCTGATTATCACAGATACAAACAGGGCCGGCCCTAGCCTTTTGGGGGCCCTAAGCGAGATTTGGACCCAAAATTTTTGTTTCTTTCAAAAACAAGGACATTTCTAAGTGACCCCAAACTTTTGAACGGTAGTGTATATATAAAACGAATTTTCTGGTCGGGCCCCATAACGGCTGGGGGTCCCTAAATGACCACTGATGCCCAGGGC
This sequence comes from Coregonus clupeaformis, assembly GCF_020615455.1. Taxonomy (NCBI): domain Eukaryota; kingdom Metazoa; phylum Chordata; class Actinopteri; order Salmoniformes; family Salmonidae; genus Coregonus; species Coregonus clupeaformis. The sequence goes on along the minus strand of NW_025535629.1, from coordinate 60,939 downwards.
CGGCCCTGGATACAAACATAGATGGGGCCCTAGGCCTGCATGAGTTGACTAATTGTGCAAAATATCACTCTTGGTTGCAACTGTAACATTGTATACCTTGGCCTTCATCCATCACATTCCCTCCCTTTCAGATTTAATGTTTATCGCTTTGACTGATTTTCAGATCATATATTTGAGAAGGTCACCCGGCTATAACGGCCCTGGGACTGGAGTGCAACTGTCTTGGAGGAGGGAAGATTGAGCACAACAGCAAAGACAAAAACTGCGTGTGTTCGGGGAATCAACTGTAAGTGCATTTCAGTTCAATATGCCAATAAGGGCCTACTCCCCAGAGGGAAAGGCCCACCAACCCGAGGAGAGGAAAACATTTTCGAAACCTCTTGAAAATAACATATGCTGTGTCCCCCATTTATTTCAGGGGCTATGGCAAAGCAGATCATACAGTGTCTGTTGAGAAGCTGAAGAGTGTCTTCAAAGACTACGAGATCACCTGGTCCGATAATAAAGAATAGATCACCTGGTCCTGGTAAAGAATTGATCACCTGGTCCGATAATAAAGAATAAATGTCCTGGTAAAGAATTGATCACCTGGTCCGATAATAAAGAATATATCACCTGGTCCTGGTAAAGAATTGATCACCTGGTCCTGGTAAAGAATTGATCACCTGGTCCTGGTAAAGAATTGATCACCTGGTCCGATAATAAAGAATATATCACCTGGTCCTGGTAAAGAATTGATCACCTGGTCCGATAATAAAGAATAGATCACCTGGTCCTGGTAAAGAATAGATCACCTGGTCCTGGTAAAGAATTGATCACCTGGTCCGATAATAAAGAATAGATCACCTGGTCCTGGTAAAGAATTGATCACCGGGTCCTGGTAAAGAATAGATCACCTGGTCCTGGTAAAGAATTGATCACCTGGTCCTGGTAAAGAATTGATCACCTGGTCCTGGTAAAGAATAGATCACCTGGTCCTGGTAAAGAATTGATCACCTGGTCCTGGTAAATAATAGATGGAAACTGTAGCACTTACTCCCCCCTTTGTATATGTCTGCTAATATCTGCCATATGACTATACGCCCCTGTTAACAAAACAACACGGATGTACAAGGACACCTGCAGTCACTGCAATGATTATAAATCATTAAAATAAATCAACATCTTTTTCAGTTTATTTTGTACCAGTTTTGAAAATGTTTGATGCATACTAGTGTGTATCTGCAACCAGCGTAGAGTTGAAATGAAAGTAAAGTAGGTCTTCTCCCCAAAAAAATTATCACATCAGGACCACCAGTCATAATGGTGGTGGAGGCTGCGAGCCAAGCGGAAAGTCCATACAGGAAGCTTCTGTGTGAAATGTGAGCACAAAAACATATCCTGTTGGCCTCAGGGAAAGCCTCTCTTTGGGGAACCATAAATAGTGATGAGGGACTGTTACTCAGATCCTGTCAAACAGACTGTCTGTTGTTCCAGATCCATATTCAGTGCATATGGAAAGTGTTCAGACCCCCTTGACTTTTTTCCACATTTTGTTACGTTACAGCCTTTTTCTAAAATAGATTTTTTTTTAATTCCCATCAAATATTAATTTTTACATAAATATTCAGACCCTTTACTCAGTACTTTGTTGAAGCACCTTTAGCAGCGATTACAGCCTTGTGTCTTCTTGGGTATGACGCTACAAGCTTGGCACACCTGTATTTGGGGAGTTTCTCCCATTCTTCTCTGCAGATCCTCTCAAGCTCTGTCAGGTTGGATGGGGAGCGTCGCTCCACAGCTATTTTCAGGTCTCTCCAGAGATGTTCGATCAGGTTCAAGTCCGGGCTCTGGCTGGGCCACTCAAGGACATTCAGGAGACTTGTCCCGAAGCCACTCCTGCGTTGTCTTTGCTGTGTGCTTAGGGTCGTTGTCCTGTTGGAAGGTGAACCTTCGAACAAATCTGAGGTCCTGAGCGCTCTGGAGCAGGTTTTCATCAAGGATCTCTCTGTACTTGGCTCCGTTAATCTTTCCCTCGATCCTGACTAGTCTCCCAGTCCCTGCCGCTGAAATACATCCCCACATCATGATGCTGCCACCACCATGCTTCACTGTAGGGATGGTTCCAGGTTTCCTCCAGACGCGACGCTTGGCATTCAGGCCAAAGAGTTCAATCTTGGTTTCATCAGACCAGAGAGTCTTGTTTCTCATGGTCTGAGAGTCTTTAGGGGCCTTTTTGGCTTCCGTCTGGCCACTCTACCATAAAGGCCTGATTGGTGGAGTTCTTAAGAGATGGTTGTCCTTCTGGAAGGTTCTCCCATCTCCACAGAGGAACTCTGGAGCTCTGTCAGAGTGACCATCAGGTTCTTCGTCACCTCCCTGACCAAGGCCCTTCTCCCCGATTGCTCAGTTTGGCCGGGCGGCCAGCTCTTAGGAAGAGTCTTGGTGGTTCTAAACTTCTTCCATTTAAGAATGATGGAGGCCACTGAGTTTTGGGAACCTTCAATGCTGCAGTAATGTTTTGGTACCCTTCCCTACATCTGTGCCTTGACACAATCCCATCGGAGCTCTACGGACAATTCCTTCGACCTCATGGCTTGGTTTTTGCTCTGACATGCAATGTCAACTGTGGGACCTTTATATAGACAGGTGTGTGCCTTTCCAAATCATGTCCAATCAATTGAATTTACCGCAGGTGGACTCCAATCAAGTTGTAGAAAGATCTCAAGTATGATCAATGGAAACAGGATGCACCTGAGCTCAATTTTGAGTCTCATAGGAAAGGGTCTGAATACTTATGTAAATAAGGTATTTAATTTATTTTTTCAAAGAATTCTAAAAACCTGTTTTTGCTTTGTCATTATGGGGTATTTTGTGTAGATTGATGAGGGGGAAAAAAATAATTTAATCAATTTTAGAATAAGGCTGTAACATAACAAAATGTGGAAAAGTCAAGCGGTCTGAATACTTTCCGAATGCATTGTACTGTACATGTCTCTGTGTGTTGTTCATATCCTCTGAAACCACAGTCCAGGGCTTTCCAGTTTCCACTATTTATTCTAGGACAAGAGTTATGTAAGGACAGGCCTAAGGGGCTTTCCGGCTCTGAATCACACCAGTATCTTCAACAGTGGACCTTTAGCAGTGGGCAGTCTGACTCTTGTTAAGAACAGTGCCAAACTAGCTTAGAATAACATATATCCATTGACCCAATGTATTTATTCCATTCAGCTAAGAGCTACTATTAGTTGCATTAAGTCAGGTGGTTTAGCACAACCCCTTTTGAATTCTTCCGCCGTCCGGGACTAGGAATTCCCCTATCCCTAACTAAAGGTATGGATGGAAAGATGGAGAAACACATGGAGAAGTGCTTGTCTTAAACAAACATTGAGAAGAAACGGAAGGCATCTTTCACAGGTTACTAGTGCCCGTAAAAAAATGACCTTCCCTCGTGTTTCTGTCCATAGTTCCCTTCTCATGCAGGCAGCTTCCTGTGAACTGATAACAATCCAGACCTTTCTATCCTCTGCTAACAGGGAGGTCACAGGTCGGGTGGGATGGAGGAGGGTTCAGTTATGTTTTGATTTCTCTTTGAAGGGCAAGATTTTATAACAAAAGGGGGGTTTGTCATGGCCATAAAAAGCAATTGAAACAAAGGTTCCATGTTTTACAGTATAATTATTACAATAAAACAATATTTTTCCATTATTATGGTTTAGCTATAGTTCTATGAATGACTGTCAGGGAAAGAGGACAGATTTCAGTAAATAAGACATTTATACAGTACAGCCAGTGTGATGTGTTATCAGGCTCCGGCTATTGTGGTTATAGTGGGGGTTTTAACACTCATAATGGATTGAGGGAAATGGATTGTTTATTTTTCTATGTTTGTTTTGTCTGTGTTAATCAGTAGTTTTGCAGTCAGTGTGCTACTTAATCACTTTTCTCGTATATACAGTATCTCACAAAAGTGAGTACACCCCTCACATTTTTGTAAATATGAGTATATCTTTTCATGTGACAACACTGAAGAAATGACACTTTGCTACAATGTAAAGTATTGAGTGTACAGCTTGTATAACAGTGTAAATTTGCTGTCCCCTCAAAATAACACAACACACAGCCATTAATGTCTAAACCGCTGGCAACAAAAGTGAGTACACCCCTAAGTGAAAATGTCAAAATTGGGCCCAAAGTGTCAATATTTTGTGTGGCCACTATCATTTTCCAGCACTGCCTTAACCCTCTTGGGCATGGAGTTCACCAGAGCTTCACAGGTTGCCACTGGAGTCCTCTTCTACTCCTCCATGACGACATCATGGAGCTGGTGGATGTTAGAGACCCTGCACTCCTCCACCTTCCGTTTGAGGATGCCCCAAAGATGCTCAATAGGGTTTAGGTCTGGAGACATGCTTGGCCAGTCCATCACCTTTACCCTCAGCTTCTTTAGCAAGGCAGTGGTCGTCTTGGAGGTGTGTTTGGGGTCGTTATCATGTTGGAATACTGCCCTGCGGCTCAGTCTCCGAAGGGAGGGATCATGCTATGCTTCAGTATGTCACAGTACATGTTGGCATTCATGGTTCCCTCAATGAACTGTAGCTCCCCAGTGCCGGCAGCACTCATGCAGCCCCAGACCATGACACTCCCACCAACATGCTTGACTGTAGGCAAGACACACTTGTCTTTGTACTCCTCACCTGGTTGCCGCCACACACGCTTGACACCATCTGAACCAAATAAGTTTATCATGGTCTCATCAGACCACAGGACATGGTTCCAGTAATCCATGTCCTTAGTCTGCTTGTCTTCAGCAAACTGTTTGCGGGCTTTCTTGTGCATCATCTTTAGAAGAGGCTTCCTTCTGGGACGACAGCCATGCAGACCAATTTGATGCAGTGTGCGGCGTATGGTCTGAGCACTGACAGGCTGACCCCCCACCCCTTCAACCTCTGCAGCAATGCTGGCAGCACTCATACGTTTATTTCCCAAAGACAACCTCTGGATATGACGCTGAGCACGTGCACTCAACTTCTTTGGCCGACCATGGCGAGGCCTGTTCTGAGTGGAACCTGTCCTGTTAAATCGCTGTAAGGGGTGTACTCACTTTTGTGAGATACTGTATATATTTTAAATCAAAAGGGAACTGCAACGGGATAGTATGGGTACAGATCACAATATTGTGAATAAATTGAAATGTAGCTTCTGGTGTTTGTTGTCAATAGGCCCTCCAGAACAAGGTCCCAAGAACAAGGTCACTGCTGAGTCAGAGGCCACTTCCATTCTCTCTCTCTTCCTCCACAGACTAGAACATTACATAATTTATCATGTCTCCAAAATGACTCGTTTTTAGTCACACACAGCAATCCCGAAGGTCTTGTAACAGGAAATAGATAAATACAATAGAATAGAAAAGGATTAATCTTGTTAACACTCATGTTTTATATAATCAAAAGTAATGGGGGAAATGTAACAATACATTCAGCGCTGAATTCAATTTAAAGATTTTGAATGACCAATAGGCCTTGGCCTAGCTAACTAATAACTTACTCTTTGAAATTTAGCATGCCCTTAAGTGCGACTCAGATCTTGAGGAGAGGAGTGCACAAGTTAATTGACTCTCGTTTCCTAACAAGAAGTTGTAGTCCCTTCCTGCACCGAACATAACTCCCACCTCAGATTTACTGGAACAAAGGAAAAGCCACAGAGAGATGGTTTATATTACTGCCAGGAGATGTTATCATCAGAACAACTAGGCCTACATGAAGTCATTACACTTCATAAACATCCAATCAAGTTATGAAAATCAGTGTATCATCACTCAGCCATCAACAGCTAAAACATGACACGTCATTATGACTTGAAAATGCAAGACGACAATTGAAGACATCAATCACGTGCTGAATATGACCCTGGAAATATCTTTGAAAACTATATTGAAATATTTTAGGATATTATGATTGATGTCTGCCTACCGTTTCCCCCTTTTCTTAGCTAATTGAGGAAATAGAGATGAAAGACTGTAGTTTCTACGCCTTGCTTACTGTAAACTCTGCCCATGTGAAAACGGAGACAATTATATCTTCTATGGAATTCCTTCTATTGTTCTCTGCCCCATCCCTAGAGTGGTCATAGCCTCACTCCTCCACTCACTTTTGGGAAGATGAGTTACAGTATATTTTATATTTGTCCACTTCACTGAGGGCACACAGAAATGTAATCCACATTCTGGAAATAGCTTTTTTTTATTGTAATGATTTGTAGTCAGTGCTTGACCTGGACTGAAATAGGTGTCGTTACTCATTTTGGGTGCTGGTACTGTTTATATTTAGGTGCAGGAGCTCCACAATACTTTTGAGCTAATATTCTAGAAGAGGAACAGGAGCTCAAGCAGTAGAACATTTGAGGTGCCGGTACTCAGCTCCGGTGAGCTCCTGCCCAAGTCAAGCACTGTTTGTAGTAATGTGAAAACCAGATGTGGGAACTCTGCTCAGGCGTTTTCTTTTACGGCTGCTATGTTAGGTTAGTAGTAATGCCAGTGGCGACCCGTCATTCAGGGCAGGTGGGGCAGAACCCTACCTGTTTTGAGCCCCACCTGTTTAGCTAAAAAATATGTATACTGTACCAGTCAAAAGTTTGGACACACCTATTCATTCCAGGGTTTTTCTTTATTTTTACTATTTTCTACATTGTAGAATAATAGTGAAGACATCAAAACTATGAAATAACACATATGGAATCATGTAGTAACCAAAAAAGTGTTAAACAAATGAAAATATATTTGATATTTGAGATTCTTCAAAGTAGCCACCCGTTGCCTTGATGACAGCTTTGCAAACGCTTGGCATTCTCTCAACCAGCTTCATGACCTGGAATGCATTTCAATTAACAGGTGTGTCTTGTTAAAAGTTAATTTGTGGAATTTCTTTCCTTCTTAATGCGTTTGAGCCAATCAGTTGTGTTGTGACAAGGTAGGGGTGGTATACAGAAGATAGCCCTATTTGGTAAAAGACCAAGTCCATAATATGGCAAAAACAGCTAAATTAAGCAAAGAGAAATGACCGTCCATCATTCATTTTAAGACATGAAGGTCAGTCAATCCGAAAAATTTCAAGAACTTTGAAAGTGCAGTCTCAAAAACCATCAAGTGCTATGATGAAACTGGCTCTCTGAGGTCCGCAACAGGAAAGGAGGACCCACTGCTGCAGAAGATAAGTTCATTAGAGTTACCAGACTCAGAAATTGCAGCCCAAATAAATTATTCACTAGTTCAAGTAACAGACACATTTCAACATCAACTGTTCAGAGGAGACTACGTGAATCAGGCATTCATTTCACATTTACATTTTAGTCATATAGCAGACGCTCTTATCCAGAGCGACTTACAGTTAGTGAGTGCATACATTTTTTCATACTGGCTCCCCGTGGGAAACGAACCCTGGCATTGCAAGCGCCATGCTCTACCAACTGAGCTACACGGGGTCTATTTGCTGCAAAGAAACCACTACTAAAAGACATCAATAAGAAGAACAGACTTGCCTAGGCCAAGAGACACGAGCAATGGACATTAGACCGATGGAAATCTGTCCTTTGGTCTGATGAGTCTTAATTTGAGATTTTTGGTTCCAACCGCTGTGTGCTTTGTGAGACGCAGAGTAGGTCAACGGATGATCTCGGCATGTGTGGTTCCCACCGGTGGAAGCATGGAGGAGGAGGTGTGATTGTGATGGTGCTTTGCTGGTGACAATGACTGTGATTTATTTAGAATTCAAGGCACACTTAAGCAGCATGGCTACCACCGATATGCCATCCCATCTGGTTTGCGCTAGTGGGACTATCATTTGTTTTTCAACAGGACAATGACTCAACACACCTCAGGCTGTGTAAGGGCTATTTGACCAAGAAGGAGAGTGATGGAGTGCTGCATCAGATGACCTGGCCTCTACAATCACCCTACCTCAACCCAATTGAAATCTTTCTGATTGAGAGGGGGGTCAACATACTTAATTCCCCTCATTAAAATGCAAATACATTTATAAAATTTTGACATTTTTCTGGATTTTGTTGTTGTATTCTGTCTCTCACTGTTCAAATAAACCTACCTTAAAATTATAGACTGATCATTTTTTGTCAGTGGGCAAACGTACAAAATCAGCAGGATCAAATTACTTTTTTCCCTCACTGTATCTTTTAAATCAAAAGGTAAATGCAACGGGATAGTATGGGTACAGCTCACAATATTGTGAATATATTGAAATGTATCTTCTGGTGTTTGTTGTCAATAGGCCCTCCAGAACAAGGTCCCAAGAACAAGGTCACTGCTGAGTCAGAGGCCACTCTTCCATTCTCTCTCTCTTCCTCCACAGACTAGAACATAATTTATCATGTCTCCAAAATGACTAGTTTTTAGTCACACACAGCAATCCCGAAGGTCTTGTAACAGGAAATAATAAAATACAATAGAATAGAAAAGGATAAATCTTGTTAACACTCTTGTTTTATATAATCAAAAAAAGTAATGGGGAAAAAACATAACAATACATTCAGCGCTGAAGACAATTTAAAGATTTTGAATGACCAATAGGCCTTGGCCTAGCTAACTACTGTGGAAGGCATAGGATAATTTTAATAACTTACTCTTTGATATTTAGCATGCTCTTAAGTGCGACTCAGATCTTGAGGAGAGGAGTGCACAAGTTAATTGACTCTCGTTTCCTAACAAGAAGTTGTAGTCCCTTCCTGCACCGAACATAACTCCCACCTCAGATTTACTGGAACAAAGGAAAAGCCACAGAGAGATGGTTTATATTACTGCCAGGAGATGTTATCATCAGAACAACTAGGCCTATATGAAGTCATTACACTTCATAAACATCCAATCAAGTTATGAAAATCTGTGTATCATCACTCAGCCATCAACAGCTAAAACATGACACGTCATTATGACTTGAAAATGCAAGACGACAATTGAAGACATCAATCACGTGCTGAATATGACCCTGGAAATATCTTTGAAAACTATATTGAAATATTTAAGGATATTATGATTGATGTCTGCCTGTGTTTCCCCCCTTTTCTTAGCTAATTGAGGAAATAGAGATGAAAGACTGTAGTTTCTTACGCCTTGCTTACTGTAAACTCTGCCCATGTGAAAACGGAGACAATTATATCTTCAATGGAATTCCTTCTATTGTTCTCTGACCCATCCCTAGAGTGGTCATAGCCTCACTCCTCCACTCACTTTCGGGAAGATGAGATACAGTATATTTTATATTTGTCCACTTCACTGAGGTCACACAGAAATGTAATCCACATTCTGGAAATAGCTTTTATTTATTGTAATGCTTTGTAGTCAGTGCTTGACCTGGACTGAAATAGGTGTCGTTACTCATTTTGGGGGCTGGTATTGTTTATATTTAGGTGCAGGAGCTCCACAATACTTTTGAGCTAATATCCTATAAGAGGAACAGGAGCTGAAGCAGTAGAACATTTGAGGTGCCGGTACTCCGCTCCGGTGAGCTCCTGTCCAAGTCAAGCACTGTTTGTAGTAATGTGAAAACCAGATGTGGGAACTCTGCTCAGGCGTTTTCTTTTACGGCTGCTATGTTAGGTTAGTAGTAATGCCAGTGGCGACCCGTCATTCAGGGCAGGTGGGGCAGAACCCTACCTGTTTTGAGCCCCACCTGTTTAGCTAAAAAATATGTATACTGTACCAGTCAAAAGTTTGGAAACACCTACTCATTCCAGGGTTTTTCTTTATTTTTACTATTTTCTACATTGTAGAATAATAGTGAAGACATCAAAACTATGAAATAACACATATGGAATCATGTAGTAACCAAAAAAGTGTTAAACAAATGAAAATATATTTGATATTTGAGATTCTTCAAAGTAGCCACCATTGCCTTGATGACAGCTTTGCAAACTCTTGGCATTCTCTCAACCAGCTTCATGAGGTAGTCACCTGGAATGCATTTCAATTAACAGGTGTGTCTTGTTAAAAGTTAATTTGTGGAATTTCTTTCCTTCTTAATGCGTTTGAGCCAATCAGTTGTGTTGTGACAAGGTAGGGGTGGTATACAGAAGATAGCCCTATTTGGTAAAAGACCAAGTCCATAATATGGCAAAAACAGCTAAATTAAGCAAAGAGAAATGACCGTCCATCATTCATTTTAAGACATGAAGGTCAGTCAATCCGGAAAATTTCAAGAACTTTGAAAGTGCAGTCTCAAAAACCATCAAGTGCTATGATGAAACTGGCTCTCATGAGGTCCGCAACAGGAAAGGAGGACCCACTGCTGCAGAAGATAAGTTCATTAGAGTTACCAGACTCAGAAATTGCAGCCCAAATAAATTCTTCACATAGTTCAAGTAACAGACACATTTCAACATCAACTGTTCAGAGGAGACTACGTGAATCAGGCATTCATTTTACATTTACATTTTAGTCATATAGCAGACGCTCTTATCCAGAGCGACTTACAGTTAGTGAGGGCATAAATTTTTTCATACTGTCTCCCCGTGGGAAACGAACCCACAACCCTGGCATTGCAAGCGCCATGCTCTACCAACTGAGCTACACAGGGTATATTTGCTGCAAAGAAACCACTACTAAAAGACATCAATAAGAAGAACAGACTTGCCTAGGCCAAGAGACACAAGCAATGGACATTAGACCGATGGAAATCTGTCCTTTGGTCTGATGAGTCTTCATTTGAGATTTTTGGTTCCAACCGCTGTGTCTTTGTGAGACGCAGAGTAGGTCAACGGATGATCTCGGCATGTGTGGTTCCCACCGTGAAGCATGGAGGAGGAGGTGTGATTTTGTGGGGGTGCTTTGCTGGTGACAATGACTGTGATTTATTTAGAATTCAAGGCACACTTAAGCAGCATGGCTACCACAGCATTCTGCAGCGATATGCCATCCCATCTGGTTTGCGCTTAGTGGGACTATCATTTGTTTTTCAACAGGACAATGACCCAACACACCTCCAGGCTGTGTAAGGGCTATTTGACCAAGAAGGAGAGTGATGGAGTGCTGCATCAGATGACCTGGCCTCCACAATCACCCTACCTCAACCCAATTGAGATGGTCTGTGATGAGTTGTGCCGCAGAGTGAAGGAAAAGCAGCCAACAAGTGCTCAGCATATGTGGTTAGTCCTTCAAGACTGTTGGATCTAGAGTTCCTCTGTGGAGATGGGAGAACCTTCCAGAAGGACAACCATCTCTGCAGCACTACACAAATAAGGCCTTTATGGTAGAGTGGCCAGACGGAAGCCACTCCTCAGTAAAAGGCAAATGACAGCCCGCTTGAGTTTGCCAAAAGGCACCCTAGAGGACTCTCAGACCATGAGAAACAAGATTCTCTGGTCTGATGAAACCAAGATTGATCTCTTTGGCCTGAATGCCAAGCGTCACCTCTGGAGGAAACCTGGCACCATCCCTATGGTGAAGCATGGTGGTGGCAGCATCATGCTGTGGGGATGTTTTTCAGCAGCAGGGACTGGGAGACTAGTCAGGATCGAGGCAATGATGAATGGAGCAAAGAACAGAGAGATCCTTGATGAAAACCTGCTCCAGAGCGCTCAGGACCTCAGACTGGGGAAAAGGTTCACCTTCCAACAGGACCACGACCCTAAGCACACAGCCAGGACAACGCAGGAGTGGCTTCGGGACAAGTCTCTGAATGTCCTTGAGTGGCCCAGCCAGAGCCCGGACTTGAACCTGATCGAACATCTCTGGAGAGACCCGAAAATAGCTGTGCAGCAACGCTACCCATCCAACCTGACAGAGCTTGAGAGGATCTGCAGAGAAGAATGGGAGAAATTCCCCAAATACAGGTGTGCCAAGCTTGTAGCGTCATATCCAAGAAGACTCGAGGCTGTAATTGCTGCCAAAGGTGCTTCAACAAAGTACTGAGTAAAGGGTCTGAATACTTAGGTAAATGTGATATTTCCGTTTTTTTTGCTTTGTCATTATTCGGTATTTTGTGTAGATTGATGAGGAAAAAATACAATTATCAATTTTAGAATAAGACTGTAACCTAACAAAATGTGGAAAAAGTCAAGGAGTCTGAATACTTTTCTGAATGCACTGTATGTATATACAGTGGGGGAAAAAAGTATTTAGTCAGCCACCAATTGTGCAAGTTCTCCCACTTAAACAGATGAGAGAGGCCTGTAATTTTCATCATAGGTACACGTCAACTATGACAGACAAATTGAGAAAAAAAAATCCAGAAACTCACATTGTAGGATTTTTAATGAATTTATTTGCAAATTATGGTGGAAAATAAGTATTTGTTCACCTACAAACAAGCAAGATTTCTGGCTCTCACAGACCTGTAACTTCTTCGTTAAGAGGCTCCTCTGTCCTCCACTTGTTACCTGTATTAATGGCACCTGTTTGAACTTGTTATCAGTATAAAAGACACCTGTCCACAACCTCAAACAGTCACACTCCAAACTCCACTATGGCCAAGACCAAAGAGCTGTCAAAGGACACCAGAAACAAAATGGTAGACCTGCACCAGGCTGGGAAGACTGAATCTGCAATAGGTAAGCAGCTTGGTTTCAAGAAATCAACTGTGGGAGCAATTATTAGGAAATGGAAGACAACTGATAATCTCCCTCGATCTGGGGATCCACGCAAGATCTCACCCCGTGGGGTCAAAATGATCACAAGAACGGTGAGCAAAAATCCCAGAACCACACGGGGGGACCTAGTGAATGACCTGCAGAGAGCTGGGACCAAAGTAACAAAGCCTACCATCAGTAACACACTAAGCCACCAGGGACTCAAATCCTGCAGTGCCAGACGTGCCTCCCTGCTTAAGCCACTACATGTCCAGGCCCGTCTGAAGTTTGCTAGAGTGCATTTGGATGATCCAGAAGAGGATTGGGAGAATGTCATATGGTCAGATGAAACCAAAATATAACTTTTTGGTAAAAACTCAACTCGTCGTGTTTGGAGGACAAAGAATGCTGAGTTGCATCCAAAGAACACCATACCTACTGTGAAGCATGGGGGTGTAAACATCATGCTTTGGGGCTGTTTTTCTGCAAAGGGACCAGGACTGACTGATCCGTGTAAAAGGAAAGAATGAATGGGGCCATGTATCGTGAGATTTTGAGTGAAAACCTTCTTCCATCAGCAAGGGCATTGAAGATGAAACGTGGCTGGGTCTTTCAGCATGACAATGATCCCAAACACACCGCCCGGGCAACGTAGGAGTGGCTTCGTAAGAAGCATTTCAAGGTCCTAGAGTGGCCTAGCCAGTCTCCAGATCTCAACCCCATAGAAAATCTTTGGAGGGGAGTTGGAAAGTCTGTGTTGCCCAGCGACAGCCCCAAAACATCACTGCTCTAGAGGAGATCTGCATGGAGGAATGGGCCAAAATACCAGCAACAGTGTGTGAAAACCTTGTGAAGACTTACAGAAAACGTTTGACCTGTGTCATTGCCAACAAAGGGTATATAACAAAGTATTGAGAAACTTTTGTTATTGACCAAATACTTATTTTCCACCATAATTTGCAAATAAATTCATTAAAAATCCTACAATGTGATTTTCTGGATTTTCTTTTCTCATTTTGTCTGTCATAGTTTACGTGTACCTATGATGAAAATTACAGGCCTCTGGTGGCTGACTAAATACATTTTCCCCCCACTGTATATATATATATATACTTTTTTTGTTGTTGAATGTTTTGCATGTTATTTTGGCATTAATACGTGTAACATATCAGTTTGCAAACAATGTAAAAAAATAAATATATAATTTAGTTTATAAAGCTTTCTTGAGTAAGGCAGCTCCATAATGCAGGTGTTTCAGCCTAGCTCAGTGCTTTCTGTGGTGGTGGGGCAGCCAGCGGAAAATACAGAGCGTAGAGGTTGATAATGTTCTCTAGTTGCGCCGTGATTGGCTCAGTGTTCTGTCACTCATGGGGACACTACATCACCGCAAAATCTACGGGGAGAGCTCGACATTTCAAGCCCCTTGGGTGCTGCCATAGAGTTACATTAGAAGTGCCCATCCAAGAAGGCTGAAGGTCGTTGGCCACAGATAAGATTAAGTCAAATCACGTTATATCTACTGTAGCTTTGATTGGACTGATCATGTCAACATCATACTTTCAAAATCTTAGCTAGCACGCTAGCAGTCATCATCATGAATCAATTCGACAATCTACTGGCAAATCCTTTTCAATCCTTGTCAGAGAATTTGCAAACGAAGGACCACCACGCCACCTTCCTGTTCAAGTGAGCACAGCACAACAAGGTGAGTCCAAAAATGTATTGTATGCTGCTGCATAAATGATATAATATGCCAGGGAGATACTATACTGTAGCTAAGAAAGTAATACTAAGTGTATGTTGTGTAGTAAGCTGTTAGTAGCCCATGTGCCTCACTAATAATTTGGTCCCTTTTCCCTTCATAACTTTGCCTACTGTTCTGACTTGGTGATGCACATTCAGCCTTTAGCCTGTTTTGGAGAAATGTAATCATTTGAATATTGTAAGAGCTTTCATTGTCTGCTTATATGCCCCCTTTATTTATCATACGGTTCTGACTTGGTGTACAGGGAGAATACTGTAAGAACGGCCCATGTTCTGAATTCTGTCGCTGTACATTTCAAAAGTGCTGAACAAATAGTTATATTGACTACGTCCGTCCTAGCTCGCTCTTTAATGTCTTAATCGAAATTACGGATTGCCTCTTATTCTTGTTTAAGCAAGTCAGCCATATCAGCTATGTTGTTTTAAAGGCAGTAAATGAGGCTGAATGAACTGTTTCGCTGCCAGACAAGGCTCCGTTGATAGCCAGGTGTAGCAGTGGTAAGGTTTTGGGACTGCTGTTGGGACTCTGCTGTTGGGAGAGCTTTATGTAGGCCCTAAAAGTTTGTGGCCACCGTTTGTCACCGTTATAGTGCAATTCATGTATTGTTTAGTGTTGTGTTGTGTAGTGGCTTTGCTGGCATGCATCATATTTTTTGGGGGGGAGTTTGCCCCACCAAGATTTACATGCTAAAATCACCACTGAGCAATGCAATATGTAATGTATGTATTGCATTGTGAAAACAAATCCCTATCCCTTACCTAACCAGTCCTTAGCATAACCATTTAAAATGTCAACTTCAATGGGGTCGGGCCATCCCAAGGATTTTATTTTATTTCCCCTTTATTTAACCAGGTAAGCCAGTTCAGAACAAGTTCTCATTTACAACTGCGACCTGGCCAAGATAAAGCAAAGCAGTGCGATAAAAACAACAACAACACAGAGTTACATATGGGGGTAAACAAAACGTACAGTCAATAACACAATATAAAATCTATATACAGTGTGTGCAAATGTGGTAAATTATGGAGGTAAGGCAATAAATAGGTCATAGTGCAAAATAATTACAATTTAGTATTAACACTGGAATGATAGATGTGCAGAAGATGATGTGCAAATAGAGATACTGGGGTGCAAATGAGCAAAATACATAACAATATGGGGATGAGGTAGTTGGGTGGGCTAATTACAGATGGGCTGGATCGTGGATAGCACTAACCTAGCACAACGGACCTACCCATTTTGGCTCAAGAGCACCCCTAAAGGCAAAAGTTCGGTACATAATGTTTTATAGTATGATTGGTTCTGATTACTTTTCACTCACTGGACTTTGACCAATCAGAGCGACCCAAACAAAGAGAGGCGAACGAGAAACGTTGAGGTCGTGTGCTTCCACCTGTGTGAAGCTAGCCACAATAAGGATTAGCCACAATGGTGGAATTTGAGGTTTGCCTTCAACGTTAAAGTCCCCCATTGAATGTGATTAAAATTATATGAATAGCAGAATCATTCCATATTTGTACTAGATAATGCTAAACAAGCTCGGAATGTTGGTATATAAATACAACAACTGACAATAATTAGTGAATTTGACACAAAGTACAAATCTGTTGAAATCGCACGGTGGCTGTAGTAGACTATAAAATTGCATTGGGAGCATACTTCTATGCACTGTACAGCCTTACCTACAGTGGGGGAAAAAAGTATTTAGTCAGCCACCAATTGTGCAAGTTCTCCCACTTAAAAAGATGAGAGAGGCCTCTAATTTTCATCATAGGTACACGTCAACTATGACAGACAAAATGAGATAAGAAAAATCCAGAAAATCACATTGTAGGATTTTAATGAATTTATTTGCAAATTATGGTGGAAAATAAGTATTTGGTCAATAACAAAAGTTTCTCAATACTTTGTTATATATCCCCTTTGTTGGCAATGACACAGGTCAAACGTTTTCTGTAAGTCTTCACAAGGTTTTCACACACTGTTGCTGGTATTTTGGCCCATTCCTCCATGCAGATCTCCTCTAGAGCAGTGATGTTTTGGGGCTGTCGCTGGGCAACACAGACTTTCAACTCCCCTCCAAAGATTTTCCTATGGGGTTGAGATCTGGAGACTGGCTAGGCCACTCCAGGACCTTGAAATGCTTCTTACGAAGCCACTCCTTCGTTGCCCGGGCGGTGTGTTTGGGATCATTGTCATGCTGAAAGACCCAGCCACGTTTCATCTTCAATGCCCTTGCTGATGGAAGGAGGTTTTCACTCAAAATCTCACGATACATGGCCCCTTTCATTCTTTCCTTTACACGGATCAGTCGTCCTGGTCCCTTTGCAGAAAAACAGCCCCAAAGCATGATGTTTCCACCCCCATGCTTCACAGTAGGTATGGTGTTCTTTGGATGCAACTCAGCATTCTTTGTCCTCCAAACACGACGAGTTGAGTTTTTACCAAAAAAGTTCTATTTTGGTTTCATCTGACCATATGACATTCTCCCAATCCTCTTCTGGATCATCCAAATGCACTCTAGCAAACTTCAGACAGGCCTGGACATGTACTGGCTTAAGCAGGGGGACACGTCTGGCACTGTAGGATTTGAGTCCCTGGCGGCGTAGTGTGTTACTGATGGTAGGCTTTGTTACTTTGGTCCAAGCTCTCTGCAGGTCATTCACTAGGTCCCCCCGTGTGGTTCTGGGATTTTTGCTCACCGTTCTTGTGATCATTTTGACCCCACGGGGTGAGATCTTGCGTGGAGCCCCAGATCGAGGGAGATTATCAGTGGTCTTGTATGTCTTCCATTTCCTAATAATTGCTCCCACAGTTGATTTCTTCAAACCAAGCTGCTTACCTATTGAAGATTCAGTCTTCCCAGCCTGGTGCAGGTCTACAATTTTGTTTCTGGTGTCCTTTGACAGCTCTTTGGTCTTGGCCATAGTGGAGTTTGGAGTGTGACTGATAACAAGTTCAAACAGGTTCCATTAATACAGGTAACGAGTGGAGGACAGCGGAGCCTCTTAAAGAATAATTTACAGGTCTGTGAGAGCCAGAAATCTTGCTTGTTGGTAGGTGACCAAATACTTATTTTCCACCATAATTTACAGGCCTCTCTCATCTTTTTAAGTGGGAGAACTTGCACAATTGGTGGCTGACTAAATACTTTTTTTCCCCACTGTATGTGCCTTTTACTGAGGAGCGGCTTCCGTCTGGTCACTCTACCATAAAGGCCTGATTGGTGGAGTGCTGCAGAGATCGTTGTCCTTCTGGAAGGTTCTCCCATCTCCTCAGAGGAACTCTAGAGCTTCCATTTAAGAATGATGGAGACCACTGTGTTCTTAGGGACCTTCGATGCTGCAGAAATGTTTTGCTACCTGTAGCCAGATCTGTTGCCTCGACACAATCCTGTCTCGGAGCTCTACGGACAATTCCTTCGACCTCATGGCTTGGTTTTTGCTCTGACATGCACTGTCAACTGAGGGACCTTATATAGACCGGTGTGTGACTATCTATTATGGTTTAGTTATAGTTCTATGAATGACTGTCAGGGAAAGAGGACAGATTTCAGTAAATAAGACATTTTATACAGTACAGCCAGTGTGATGTGTTATCAGGCGCCGGCTATTGTGGTTATAGTGGGGGTTTTAACACTCATAATGGATTAAGGGAAATGGATTGTTTATTTTTTCTATGTTTGTTTTGTCTGTGTTAATCAGTAGTTTTGCAGTCAGTGTGCTATTTAATCACTTTTCTGGTATATATATATATATATATATTTTTTTTATCAAAAGGGAACTGCATCGGGATAGTATGGGTACAGCTCACAATATTGTGAATAAATTGAAATGTATCTTCTGGTGTTTGTTGTCAATAGGCCCTCCAGAACCAGGTCCCAAGAACAAGGTCACTGCTGAGTCAGAGGCCACTCTTCTATTCTCTCTCTCTTCCTCATACAGACTAGAACTTAACATCATTTATCATGTCTCCAAAATGACTTGTTTTTAGTCACACACAGCAATCCCGAAGGTCTTGTAACAGGAAATAGTAAAATACAATAGAAGAGAAAATGATAAATTTTGTTAACACTCTTGTTTTATATAATCAAAAGTAATGGGGGAAATGTAACAATACATTCAGCGCTGAAGACAATTTAAAGATTTTGAATGACCAATAGGCCTTGGCCTAGCTAACTACTGTGGAAGGCATAGGATAATTGTAATAACTTCCTCTTTGATATTTAGCATGCCCTTAAGTGCGACTCAGATCTTGAGGAGAGGAGTGCACAAGTTAATTGACTCTCGTTTCCTAACAAGAAGTTGTAGTCCCTTCCTGCACCGAACATAACTCCCACCTCAGATTTACTGGAACAAAGGAAAAGCCACAGAGAGATGGTTTATATTACTGCCAGGAGATGTTATCATCAGAACAACTAGGCCTACATGAAGTCATTACACTTCATAAACATCCAATCAAGTTATGAAAATCAGTGTATCATCACTCAGCCATCAACAGCTAAAACATGACACGTCATTATGACTTGAAAATGCAAGACGACAATTGAAGACATCAATCACGTGCTGAATATGACCCTGGAAATATCTTTGAAAACTATATTGAAATATTTTAGGATATTATGATTGATGTCTGCCTGCGTTTCCCCCCTTTTCTTAGCTAATTGAGGAAATAGAGATGAAAGACTGTAGTTTCTTACGCCTTGCTTACTGTAAACTCTGCCCATGTGAAAACGGAGACAATTATATCTTCTATGGAATTCCTTCTATTGTTCTCTGCCCCATCCCTAGAGTGGTCATAGCCTCACTCCTCCACTCACTTTCGGGAAGATGAGTTACAGTATATTTTATATTTGTCCACTTCACTGAGGGCACACAGAAATGTAATCCACATTCTGGAAATAGCTTTTTTTTATTGTAATGATTTGTAGTCAGTGCTTGACCTGGACTGAAATAGGTGTCGTTACTCATTTTGGGGGCTGGTATTGTTTATATTTAGGTGCAGGAGCTCCACAATACTTTTGAGCTAATAATCTAGAAGAGGAACAGGAGCTGAAGCAGTAGAACATTTGAGGTGCCGGTACTCAGCTCCGGTGAGCTCCTGCCCAAGTCAAACACTGTTTGTAGTAACGTGAAAACCAGATGTGGGAACTCTGCTCAGGCGTTTTCTTTTACGGCTGCTATGTTAGGTTAGTAGTAATGCCAGTGGCGACCCGTCATTCAGGGCAGGTGGGGCAGAACCCAACCTGTTTTGAGCCCCACCTGTTTAGCTAAAAAATATGTATACTGTACCAGTCAAAAGTTTGGGCACACCTACTCATTCCAGGGTTTTTCTTTATTTTTACTATTTTCTACATTGTAGAATAATAGTGAAGACATCAAAACTATGAAATAACACATATGGAATCATGTAGTAACCAAAAAAGTGTTAAACAAATGAAAATATATTTGATATTTGAGATTCTTCAAAGTAGCCACCCGTTGCCTTGATGACAGCTTTGCAAACTCTTGGCATTCTCTCAACCAGCTTCATGAGGTAGTCACCTGGAATGCATTTCAATTAACAGGTGTGTCTTGTTAAAAGTTAATTTGTGGAATTTCTTTCCTTCTTAATGTGTTTGAGGCAATCAGTTGTGTTGTGACAAGGTAGGGGTGGTATACAGAAGATAGCCCTATTTGGTAAAAGACCAAGTCCATAATATGGCAAAAACAGCTAAATTAAGCAAAGAGAAATGACCGTCCATCATTAATTTTAAGACATGAAGGTCAGTCAATCCGGAAAATTTCAAGAACTTTGAAAGTGCAGGCCAAGAGACACGAGCAATGGACATTAGACCGATGGAAATCTGTCCTTTGGTCTGATGAGTACGGGTCAAAAGTTTGGGGACACCTACTCATTCAAGGGTTTTTCTTTATTTTTACTATTTTCTACATTGAAGAATAACATTGAAGACATCAAAATGATGGAATAACACATATGGAATCATGTAGGAACCAAAAAAGCGTTATATACTAAAATACATTTGATATTTGATATTCTTCAAAGTGCCCTTGGAAATTATTCAGACCCCTTGACCTTTTCCAACATTTTTTACCTTACAGCCTTATTCTAAAATGGATTCAAAAAATAATAATCCTCACCAATCTACACACAATACCCCATGATGACGAAACAGAAATACCTTATTTACATAAGTATTCAGACCCTTTGCTATGAGACTTGAAATTGAGCTCAGGTGCATCCTGTTTCCATTGATCATCCTTGAGATGTTTCTACAACTTGATTTGAGTCCACCTGTGGTAAATTCAATATATTGAACATGATTTGGAAAGGCACACACCGGTCTACATAAGGTCCCACAGTTGGCAGTGCATGTCAGAGCAAAAACCAAGCCATGAGGTCGAAGGAATTGTCCGTAGAGCTCCGAGACAGGATTGTGTTGAGGCACAGATCTGGCTACGGGTAGCAAAACATTTCTGCAGCATTGAAGGTCCCCAAGAACACAGTGGTCGCCATCATTCTTAAATGGAGGCTCTAGAGTTCCTCTGTGGAGATGGGAGAACCTTCCAGAAGGACAACCATCTCTGCAGCACTACACAAATAAGGCCTTTATGGTAGAGTGACCAGACGGAAGCCACTCCTCAGTAAAAGGCACATGATAGCCTGCTTGGAGTTTGCCAAAAGGCTAGAGGACTCTCAGACCATGAGAAACAAGATTCTCTGGTCTGATGAAACCAAGATTGAACTCTTTGGCCTGAATGCCAAGCGTCACCTCTGGAGGAAACCTGGCACCATCCCTATGGTGAAGCATGGTGGTGGCAGCATCATGCTGTGGGGATTTTTTTCAGCAGCAGGGACTGGGAGACTAGTCAGGATCGAGGCAATGATGAATGGAGCAAAGAACAGAGAGATCCTTGATGAAAACTTGCTCCAGAGCACTCAGGACCTCAGACTGGGGAAAAGGTTCACCTTCCAACAGGACCACGACCCTAAGCACACAGCCAGGACAATGCAGGAGTGGCTTCGGGACAAGTCTCTGAATGTCCTTGAGTGGCCCAGCCAGAGCCCGGACTTGAACCTGATAGAACATCTCTGGAGAGACCCAAAAATAGCTGTGCAGCAGCACTACCCATCCAACCTGACAGAGCTTGAGAGGATCTGCAGAGAAGAATGGGAGAAATTCCCCAAATACAGGTGTGCCAAGCTTGTAGCGTCATATCCAAGAAGACTCGAGGCTGTAATTGCTGCCAAAGGTGCTTCAACAAAGTACTGAGTAAAGGGTCTGAATACTTAGGTAAATGTGATATTTCCGTTTTTTTTGCTTTGTCATTATTCGGTATTTTGTGTAGATTGATGAGGAAAAAATGCAATCATCAATTTTAGAATAAGACTGTAACCTAACAAAATTTGGAAAAAGTCAAGGAGTCTGAATACTTTTCTGAAGGCACTGTATGTATATACAGTGGGGGAAAAAAGTATTTAGTCAGCCACCAATTGTGCAAGTTCTCCCACTTAAAAAGATGAGAGAGGCCTGTAATTTTCATCATAGGTACACGTCAACTATGACAGACAAATTGAGAAAGAAAAATCCAGAAACTCACATTGTAGGATTTTTAATGAATTTATTTGCAAATTATGGTGGAAAATAAGTATTTGGTCACCTACAAACAAGCAAGATTTCTGGCTCTCACAGACCTGTAACTTCTTCGTTAAGAGGCTCCTCTGTCCTCCACTTGTTACCTGTATTAATGGCACCTGTTTGAACTTGTTATCAGTATAAAAGACACCTGTCCACAACCTCAAACAGTCACACTCCAAACTCCACTATGGCCAAGACCAAAGAGCTGTCAAAGGACACCAGAAACAAAATGGTAGACCCTGCACCAGGCTGGGAAGACTGAATCTGCAATAGGTAAGCAGCTTGGTTTCAAGAAATCAACTGTGGGAGCAATTATTAGGAAATGGAAGACAACTGATAATCTCCCTCGATCTGGGGCTCCACGCAGATCTCACCCCGTGGGGTCAAAATGATCACAAGAACGGTGAGCAAAAATCCCAGAACCACACGGGGGACCTAGTGAATGACCTGCAGAGAGCTGGGACCAAAGTAACAAAGCCTACCATCAGTAACACACTAAGCCACCAAGGACTCAAATCCTGCAGTGCAAGACGTGCCTCCTGCTTAAGCCAGTACATGTCCAGGCCCGTCTGAAGTTTGCTAGAGTGCATTTGGATGATCCAGAAGAGGATTGGGAGAATGTCATATGGTCAGATGAAACCAAAATAGAACTTTTTGGTAAAAACTCAACTCGTCGTGTTTGGAGGACAAAGAATGCTGAGTTGCATCCAAAGAACACCATACCTACTGTGAAGCATGGGGGTGTAAAAATCATGCTTTGGGGCTGTTTTTCTGCAAAGGGACCAGGACGACTGATCCGTGTAAAGGAAAGAATGAATGGGGCCATGTATCGTGAGATTTTGAGTGAAAACCTTCTTCCATCAGCAAGGGCATTGAAGATGAAACGTGGCTGGGTCTTTCAGCATGACAATGATCCCAAACACACCGCCCGGGCAACGATGAGTGGCTTCGTAAGAAGCATTTCAAGGTCCTAGAGTGGCCTAGCCAGTCTCCAGATCTCAACCCCATAGAAAATCTTTGGAGGGGAGTTGAAAGTCTGTGTTGCCCAGCGACAGCCCCAAAAACATCACTGCTCTAGAGGAGATCTGCATGGAGGAATGGGCCAAAATACCAGCAACAGTGTGTGAAAACCTTGTGAAGACTTACAGAAAACATTTGACCTGTGTCATTGCCAACAAAGGGTATATAACAAAGTATTGAGAAACTTTTGTTATTGACCAAATACTTATTTTCCACCATAATTTGCAAATAAATTCATTAAAAATCCTACAATGTGATTTTCTGGATTTTCTTTTCTCATTTTGTCTGTTATAGTTGACGTGTACCTATGATGAAAATTACAGGCCTCTCTCATCTTTTTAAGTGGGAGAACTTGCACAATTGGTGGCTGACTAAATACATTTTTCCCCCACTGTATATATATATATACTTTTTTTGTTGTTGAATGTTTTGCATATTATTTTGGCATTAATACGTGTAACATATCAGTTTGCAAACAATGTAAAAAAAAATATATATAATTTAGTTTATAAAGCTTTCTTGAGTAAGGCAGCTCCAAAATGCAGGTGTTTCAGCCTAGCTCAGTGCTTTCTGTGGTGGTGGGGCAGCCAGCGGAAAAGACAGAGCGTAGAGGTTGATAATGTTCTCTAGTTGCGCCGTGATTGGCTCAGTGTTCTGTCACTCATGGGGACACTACGTCACCGCAAAATCTACGGGGAGAGCTCGACATTTCAAGCCCCTTGGGTGCTGCCATAGAGTTACATTAGAAGTGCCCATCCAAGAAGGCTGAAGGTCGTTGGCCACAGATAAGATGAAGTCAAATCACGTTATATGTACTGTAGCTTTGATTGGACTGATCATGTCAACATCATACTCTCAAAATCTTAGCTAGCACGCTAGCAGTCATCATCATGAATCAATTCGACAATCTACTGGCAAATCCTTTTCAATCCTTGTCAGAGAATTTGCAAACGAAGGACCACCACGCCACCTTCCTTTTCAAGTGAGCACAGCACAACAAGGTGAGTCCAAAAATGTATTGTATGCTGCTGCATAAATGATATAATATGCCAGGGAGATATGTATACTGTAGCTAAGAAAGTAATACTAAGTGTATGTTGTGTAGTAAGCTGTTAGTAGCCCATGTGCCTCACTAATAATTTGGTCCCTTTTCCCTTCATAACTTTGCCTACTGCTCTGACACATTTAGCCACTAGCCTGTTTTAGAGAAATGTAATCATTGAATATTGTAAGAGCTTTCATTGTCTGCTTATATGCCCCCTTTATTTATCCTACGGTTCTGACTTGGTGTACAGGGAGAATACTGTAAGAACGGCCCATGTTCTGAATTCTGTCGCTGTACATTTCAAAAGTGCTGAACAAAGAGTTATATTGACTACGTCCGTCCTAGCTCGCTCTTTAATGTCTTAATCGAAATTACGGATTGCCTCTTATTCTTGTTTAAGCAAGTCAGTCCTATCAGCTATGTTGTTTTAAAAGGCAGTAAATGAGGCTTAATGAACTGTTTCGCTGCCAGACAAGGCTCCGTCGATAGCCAGGTGTAGCAGTGGTAAGGTTTTGGGACTGCTGTTGGGACTCTGCTGTTGGGAGAGCTTTATGTAGGCCCTAAAAGTTTGTGGCCACCGTTTGTCACCGTTATAGTGCAATTCATGTATTGTTTAGTGTTGTGTTGTGTAGTGGCTTTGCTGGCATGCATCATATTTTTGGGGGGGAGTTTGCCCCACCAAGATTTACATGCTAAAATCACCACTGAGCAATGCAATATGTAATGTATGTATTGCATTGTGAAAACGAATCCCTAACCCTTTACCTAACCGGTCCTTAGCATAACCACTTTAAATGTCAACTTCAATGGGGTCGGCACATCCCAAGGATCGTGGATAGCACTAACCTAGCACAACGGACCTACCTTTGGCTCAAGAGCACCCCTAAAGGCAAAAGTTCCGGTACATAATGTTTTATAGTATGATTGGTTCTGATACTTTTCACTCACTGGACTTTGACCAATCAGAGGCGACCCAAACAAAGAGAGGCAAGCGGGAAACTTTGAGCTGTCGTGTGCTTCCACCCCTGTGTGAAGCTAGCCACAATAAGGATTAGCCACAATGGTGGAATTTGAGGTTTGCCTTCAAAGTTAAAGTCCCCCCGTTGTAAGTGATTAAAATGGATACCAATAGCAGAATCATTCCATATTTGTACTAGATAATGATAAACAAGCTCGGAATGTTGTTATATAAATACAACAAAAGACAATAATGAGTGAATTTGACACAAATTACAAATCTGTTGAAATCGCACGGTGGCTGTAGTAGACTATAAAATTGCATTGGGAGCATACTTCTATGCACTGTACAGCCTTACCTACAGTGGAGAAAAAAAGTATTTAGTCAGCCACCAATTGTGCAAGTTCTCCCACTTAAAAAGATGAGAGAGGCCTGTAATTTTCATCATAGGTACACGTCAACTATGACAGACAAAATGAGAAAAGAAAATCCAGAAAATCACATTGTAGGATTTTTTATGAATTTATTTGCAAATTATGGTGGAAAATAAGTATTTGGTCAATAACAAAAGTTTTTCAATACTTTGTTATATACCCTTTGTTGGCAATGACACAGGTCAAACGTTTTCTGTAAGTCTTCACAAGGTTTTCACACACTGTTGCTGGTATTTTGGCCCATTCCTCCATGCAGATCTCCTCTAGAGCAGTGATGTTTTGGGGCTGTCGCTGGGCAACACAGACTTTCAACTCCCTCCAAAGATGTTCTATGGGGTTGAGATCTGGAGACTGGCTAGGCCACTCTAGGACCTTGAAATGCTTCTTACGAAGCCACTCCTTCGTTGCCCGGGCGGTGTGTTTGGGATCATTGTCATGCTGAAAGACCCAGCCAACGTTTCATCTTCAATGCCCTTGCTGATGGAAGGAGGTTTTCACTCAAAATCTCACGATACATGGCCCCTTTCATTCTTTCCTTTACACGGATCAGTCGTCCCTGGTCCCTTTGCAGAAAAAACAGCCCCAAAGCATGATGTTTCCACCCCCATGCTTCACAGTAGGTATGGTGTTCTTTGGATGCAACTCAGCATTCTTTGTCCTCCAAACACGACGAGTTGAGTTTTTTTACCAAAAAGTTCTATTTTGGTTTCATCTGACCATATGACATTCTCCCAATCCTCTTCTGGATCATCCAAATGCACTCTAGCAAACTTCAGACAGGCCTGGACATGTACTGGCTTAAGCAGGGGGACACGTCTGGCACTGCAGGATTTGAGTCCCTGGCGGCGTAGTGTGTTACTGATGGTAGGCTTTGTTACTTTGGTCCCAGCTCTCTGCAGGTCATTCACTAGGTCCCCCAGTGTGGTTCTGGGATTTTTGCTCACCGTTCTTGTGATCATTTTGACCCCACGGGGTGAGATCTTGCATGGAGCCCCAGATCGAGGGAGATTATCAGTGGTCTTGTATGTCTTCCATTTCCTAATAATTGCTCCCACAGTTGATTTCTTCAAACCAAGCTGCTTACCTATTGCAGATTCAGTCTTCCCAGCCTGGTGCAGGTCTACAATTTTGTTTCTGGTGTCCTTTGACAGCTCTTTGGTCTTGGCCATAGTGGAGTTTGGAGTGTGACTGATGAGTTCAAACAGGTGCCATTAATACAGGTAACGAGTGGAGGACAGAGGAGCCTCTTAAAGAAGAATTTACAGGTCTGTGAGAGCCAGAAATCTTGCTTGTTTGTAGGTGACCAAATACTTATTTTCCACCATAATTTGCAAATAAATTCATAAAAAATCCTACAATGTGATTTTCTGGATTTTTTTTCCTCAATTTGTCTGTCATAGTTGACGTGTACCTATGTTGAAAATTACAGGCCTCTCTCATCTTTTTAAGTGGGAGAATTTGCACAATTGGTGGCTGACTAAATACTGCAACGAGCTTCCATTTAAGAATGATGGAGACCACTGTGTTCTTAGGGACCTTCGATGCTGCAGAAATGTTTTGCTACCTGTAGCCAGATCTGTGCCTCGACACAATCCTGTCTCGGAGCTCTACGGACAATTCCTTTGACCTCATGGCTTGGTTTTTGCTCTGACATGCACTGTCAACTGAGGGACCTTATATAGACCGGTGTGTGACTTTCTATTATGGTTTAGTTATAGTTCTATGAATGACTGTCAGGGAAAGAGGACAGATTTCAGTAAATAAGAAATTTTATACAGTACAGCCAGTGTGATGTGTTATCAGGCGCCGGCTATTGTGGTTATAGTGGGGGTTTTAACACTCATAATGGATTAAGGGAAATGGATTGTATATTTTTTCTATGTTTGTTTTGTCTGTGTTAATCAGTAGTTTTGCAGTCAGTGTGCTATTTAATCACTTTTCTCGTATATATATATATATATATATTTATTTTTTTATCAAAAGGGAACTGCAACGGGATAGTATGGGTACAGCTCACAATATTGTGAATACATTGAAATGTAGCTTCTGGTGATTGTTGTCAATAGGCCCTCCAGAACAAGGTCCCAAGAACAAGGTCACTGCTGAGTCAGAGGCCACTTCCATTCTCTCTCTCTTCCTCCACAGACTAGAACTTAACATCATTTATCATGTCTCCAAAATGACTTGTTTTTAGTCACACACAGCAATCCCGAAGGTCTTGTAACAGGAAATAGTAAAATACAATAGAATAGAAAAGGATACATTTTGTTAACACTCTTGTTTTATATAATAAAAAGTAATGGGGGAAATGTAACAATACATTCAGCGCTGAAGACAATTTAAAGATTTTGAATGACCAATAGGCCTTGGCCTAGCTAACTACTGTGGAAGGCATAGGATAATTGTAATAACTTACTCTTTGATATTTAGCATGCCCTTAAGTGCGACTCAGATCTTGAGGAGAGGAGTGCACAAGTTAATTGACTCTCGTTTCCTAACAAGAAGTTGTAGTCCCTTCCTGCACCGAACATAACTCCCACCTCAGATTTACTGGAACAAAGGAAAAGCCACAGAGAGATGGTTTATATTACTGCCAGGAGATGTTATCATCAGAACAACTAGGCCTACATGAAGTCATTACACTTCATAAACATCCAATCAAGTTATGAAAATCAGTGTATCATCACTCAGCCATCAACAGCTAAAACATGACACGTCATTATGACTTGAAAATGCAAGACGACAATTGAAGACCTCAATCACGTGCTGAATATGACCCTGGAAATATCTTTGAAAAATATATTGAAATATTTTAGGATATTATGATTGATGTCTGCCTGTGTTTCCCCCCTTTTCTTAGCTAATTGAGGAAATAGAGATGAAAGACTGTAGTTTCTTACGCCTTGCTTACTGTAAACTCTGCCCATGTGAAAACGGAGACAATTATATCTTCTATGGAATTCCTTCTATTGTTCTCTGCCCCATCCCTAGAGTGGTCATAGCCTCACTCCTCCACTCACTTTCGGGAAGATGAGTTACAGTATATTTTATATTTGTCCACTTCACTGAGGGCACACATAAATGTAATCCACATTCTGGAAATAGCTTTTTTTTATTGTAATGATTTGTAGTCAGTGCTTGACCTGGACTGAAATAGGTGTCGTTACTCATTTTGGGGGCTGGTATTGTTTATATTTAGGTGCAGGAGCTCCACAATACTTTTGAGCTAATATTCTATAAGAGGAACAGGAGCTGAAGCAGTAGAACATTTGAGGTGCCGGTACTCAGCTCCGGTGAGCTCCTGCCCAAGTCAAGCACTGTTTGTAGTAATGTGAAAACCAGATGTGGGAACTCTGCTCAGGCGTTTTCTTTTACGGCTGTTATGTTAGGTTAGTAGTAATGCCAGTGGCGACCCGTCATTCAGGGCAGGTGGGGCAGAACCCAACCTGTTTTGAGCCCCACCTGTTTAGCTAAAAAATATGTATACTGTACCAGTCAAAAGTTTGGACACACCTACTCATTCCAGGTTTTTTCTTTATATTTACAATTTTTTACATTGTAGAATAATAGTGAAGACATCAAAATTATGAAATATCACATATGGAATCATGTAGTAACCAAAAAAGTGTTAAACAAATGAAAATATATTTTATATTTGAGATTCTTCAAAGTTTGAGTTTGAGTTTATTTTTACAGGGACAGTGCACATTAATCAACGTTTCAGTAAAAGTGCCGGTTTTAGCCAGCCGGCTAATTTTCAACCGCAGTCCCTGGGCAAGTAGCCACCCGTTGCCTTGATGACAGCTTTGCAAACTCTTGGCATTCTCTCAACCAGCTTCATGAGGTAGTCACCTGGAATGCATTTCAATTAACAGGTGTGTCTTGTTAAAAGTTAATTTGTGGAATTTCTTTCCTTCTTAATGCGTTTGAGCCAATCAGTTGTGTTGTGACAAGGTAGGGGTGGTATACAGAAGATAGCCCTATTTGGTAAAAGACCAAGTCCATAATATGGCAAAAACTGCTAAATTAAGCAAAGAGAAATGACCGTCCATCATTCATTTTAAGACATGAAGGTCAGTCAATCCGGAAAATTTCAAGAACTTTGAAAGTGCAGTCTCAAAAACCATCAAGTGCTATGATGAAACTGGCTCTCATGAGGTCCGCAACAGGAAAGGAGGACCCACTGCTGCAGAAGATAAGTTCATTAGAGTTACCAGACTCAGAAATTGCAGCCCAAATAAATTCTTTACATAGTTCAAGTAACAGACACATTTCAACATCAACTGTTCAGAGGAGACTACGTGAATCAGGCATTCATTTTACATTTACATTTTAGTCATATAGCAGACGCTCTTATCCAGAGCGACTTACAGTTAGTGAGTGCATACATTTTTTTCATACTGGCTCCCGTGGGAAACGAACCCACAACCCTGGCATTGCAAGCACCATGCTCTACCAACTGAGCTACACGGGTCTATTTGCTGCAAAGAAACCACTACTAAAAGACATCAATAAGAAGAACAGACTTGCCTAGGCCAAGAGACACGAGCAATGGACATTAGACCGATGGAAATCTGTCCTTTGGTCTGATGAGTCTTAATTTGAGATTTTTGGTTCCAACCGCTGTGTCTTTGTGAGACGCAGAGTAGGTCAACGGATGATCTCGGCATGTGTGGTTCCCACCGTGAAGCATGGAGGAGGAGGTGTGATTGTGTGGGGGTGCTTTGCTGGTGACAATGACTGTGATTTATTTAGAATTCAAGGCACACTTAAGCAGCATGGCTACCACAGCATTCTGCAGCGATATGCCATCCCATCTGGTTTGCGCTTAGTGGGACTATCATTTGTTTTTCAACAGGACAATGACCCAACACACCTCCAGGCTGTGTAAGGGCTATTTGACCAAGAAGGAGAGTGATGGAGTGCTGCATCAGATGACCTGGCCTCCACAATCACCCTACCTCAACCCAATTGAGATGGTCTGTGATGAGTTGTGCCGCAGAGTGAAGGAAAAGCAGCCAACAAGTGCTCAGCATATGTGGTTAGTCCTTCAAGACTGTTGGATCTAGAGTTCCTCTGTGGAGATGGGAGAACCTTCCAGAAGGACAACCATCTCTGCAGCACTACACAAATAAGGCCTTTATGGTAGAGTGGCCAGACGGAAGCCACTCCTCAGTAAAAGGCACATGACAGCCCGCTTGGAGTTTGCCAAAAGGCACCTAGAGGACTCTCAGACCATGAGAAACAAGATTCTCTGGTCTGATGAAACCAAGATTGATCTCTTTGGCCTGAATGCCAAGCGTCACCTCTGGAGGAAACCTGGCACCATCCCTATGGTGAAGCATGGTGGTGGCAGCATCATGCTGTGGGGACGTTTTTCAGCAGCAGGGACTGGGAGACTAGTCAGGATCGAGGCAATGATGAATGGAGCAAAGAACAGAGAGATCCTTGATGAAAACCTGCTCCAGAGCGCTCAGGACCTCAGACTGGGGAAAAGGTTCACCTTCCAACAGGACCACGACCCTAAGCACACAGCCAGGACAACGCAGGAGTGGCTTCGGGACAAGTCTCTGAATGTCCTTGAGTGGCCCAGCCAGAGCCCGGACTTGAACCCGATTGAACATCTCTGGAGAGACCCAAAAATAGCTGTGCAGCAGCACTACCCATCCAACCTGACAGAGCTTGAGAGGATCTGCAGAGAAGAATGGGAGAAATTCCTCAAATACAGGTGTGCCAAGCTTGTAGCGTCATATCCAAGAAGACTCGAGGCTGTAATTGCTGCCAAAGGTGCTTCAACAAAGTACTGAGTAAAGGGTCTGAATACTTAGGTAAATGTGATATTTCCGTTTTAAATTTTTTATAAATTAGCACACAAAGAAAAAAAACGTGTTTGCTTTGTCAATATGCGGTATTTTGTGTAGATTGATGAGGGAAAAAATACAATTATCAATTTTAGAATAAGACTGTAACCTAACAAAATGTGGAAAAAGTCAAGGAGTCTGAATACTTTTCCGAAGGCACTGTATGTATATATATATATATATATAATTTTTTAGTTGTTGAATGTTTTGCATGTTATTTTGGCATTAATACGTGTAACATATCAGTTTGCAAACAATGCAAAAAAATTAATATATAATTTAGTTTATAAAGCTTTCCTGAGTAAGGCAGCTCCAAAATGTAGGTGTTTCAGCCTAGCTCAGTGCTTTCTGTGGTGGTGGGGCAGCCAGCGGAAAATACAGAGCGTAGAGGTTGATAATGTTCTCTAGTTGCGCCGTGATTGGCTCAGTGTTCTGTCACTCATGGGGACACTACGTCACCGCAAAATCTACGGGGAGAGCTCAACATTTCAAGCCCCTTGGGTGCTGCCATAGAGTTACATTAGAAGTGCCCATCCAAGAAGGCTCAAGGTCATTGGCCACAGATAAAATGAAGTCAAATCACGTTGTATCTACTGTAGCTTTGATTGGACTGATCATGTCAACATCATACTTTCAAAATCTTAGCTAGCACGCTAGCAGTCATCATCATGAATCAATTCGACAATCTACTGGCAAATCCTTTTCAATCCTTGTCAGAGAATTTGCAAACGAAGGACCACCACGCCACCTTCCTGTTCAAGTGAGCACAGCACAACAAGGTGAGTCCAAAAATGTATTGTATGCTGCTGCATAAATGATGTAATATGCCAGGGAGATATGTATACTGTAGCTAAGAAAGTAATACTAAGTGTATGTTGTGTAGTAAGCTGTTAGTAGCCCATGTGTCTCACTAATACTTTGGTCCCTTTTCCCTTCATAACTTAGCCTACTGCTCTGACTTGGTGGTGCACATTTAGCCACTAGCCTGTTTTAGAGAAATGTAATCATTTAATACTGTAAGAGGTTTAATTGTCTGCTTATATGCCCCCTTTATTTATCCTACAGTTCTGACTTGGTGTACAGGGAGAATACTGTAAGAACGGCCCATGTTCTGAATTCTGTCGCTGTACATTTCAAAAGTGCTGAACAAAGAGTTATATTGACTACGTCCGTCCTAGCTCGCTCTTTAATGTCTTAATCGAAATTGCGGATTGCCTCTTATTCTTGTTTAAGCAAGTCAGCCATATCAGCTATGTTGTTTTAAAAGGCAGTAAATGAGGCTGAATGAACTGTTTCGCTGCCAGACAAGGCTCCGCTGATAGCCAGGTGTAGCAGTGGTAAGGTGTTGGGACTGCTGTTGGGACTCTGCTGTTGGGAGAGCTTTATGTAGGCCCTAAAAGTTTGTGGCCACCGTTTGTCACCGTTATAGTGCAATTCATGTATTGTTTAGTGTTGTGTTGTGTAGTGGCTTTGCTGGCATGCATCATATTTTTGGGGGGGAGTTTGCCCCACCAAGATTTACATGCTAAAATCACCACTGAGCAATGCAATATGTAATGTATGTATTGCATTGTGAAAACGAATCCCTAACCCTTACCTAACCAGTCCTTAGCATAACCACTTTAAATGTCAACTTCAATGGGGTCGGGCCATCCCAAGGATCGTGGATAGCACTAACCTAGCACAACGGACCTACCCCTTTTGGCTCAAGAGCACCCCTAAAGGCAAAAGTTCGGTACATAATGTTTTATAGTATGATTGGTTCTGATACTTTTCACTCACTGGACTTTGACCAATCAGAGGCGACCCAAACAAAGAGAGGCAAGCGGGAAACTTTGAGCGTCGTGTGCTTCCACCTGTGTGAAGCTAGCCACAATAAGGATTAGCCACAATGGTGGAATTTGAGGTTTGCCTTCAAAGTTAAAGTCCCCCGTTGTAAGTGATTAAAATGGATACCAATAGCAGAATCATTCCATATTTGTACTAGATAATGATAAACAAGCTCGGAATGTTGTTATATAAATACAACAAAAGACAATAATGAGTGAATTTGACACAAAGTACAAATCTGTTGAAATCGCACGGTGGCTGTAGTAGACTATAAAATTGCATTGGGAGCATACTTCTATGCACTGTACAGCCTTACCTACAGTGGAGAAAAAAAAGTATTTAGTCAGCCACCAATTGTGCAAGTTCTCCCACTTAAAAAAGATGAGAGAGGCCTGTAATTTTCATCATAGGTACACGTCAACTATGACAGACAAAATGAGAAAAGAAAATCCAGAAAATCACATTGTAGGATTTTTAATGAATTTATTTGCAAATTATGGTGGAAAATAAGTATTTGGTCAATAACAAAAGTTTTTCAATACTTTGTTATATACCCTTTGTTGGCAATGACACAGGTCAAACGTTTTCTGTAAGTCTTCACAAGGTTTTCACACACTGTTGCTGGTATTTTGGCCCATTCCTCCATGCAGATCTCCTCTAGAGCAGTGATGTTTTGGGGCTGTCGCTGGGCAACACAGACTTTCAACTCCCTCCAAAGATGTTCTATGGGGTTGAGATCTGGAGACTGGCTAGGCCACTCTAGGACCTTGAAATGCTTCTTACGAAGCCACTCCTTCGTTGCCCGGGCGGTGTGTTTGGGATCATTGTCATGCTGAAAGACCCAGCCACGTTTCATCTTCAATGCCCTTGCTGATGGAAGGAGGTTTTCACTCAAAATCTCACGATACATGGCCCCTTTCATTCTTTCCTTTACACGGATCAGTCGTCCTGGTCCCTTTGCAGAAAAACAGCCCCAAAGCATGATGTTTCCACCCCCATGCTTCACAGTAGGTATGGTGTTCTTTGGATGCAACTCAGCATTCTTTGTCCTCCAAACACGACGTAGTTGAGTTTTTACCAAAAAGTTCTATTTTGGTTTCATCTGACCATATGACATTCTCCCAATCCTCTTCTGGATCATCCAAATGCACTCTAGCAAACTTCAGACAGGCCTGGACATGTACTGGCTTAAGCAGGGGGACACGTCTGGCACTGCAGGATTTGAGTCCCTGGCGCGTAGTGTGTTACTGATGGTAGGCTTTGTTACTTTGGTCCCAGCTCTCTGCAGGTCATTCACTATGTCCCCCCAGTGTGGTTCTGGGATTTTTGCTCACCGTTCTTGTGATCATTTTGACCCCACGGGGTGAGATCTTGCATGGAGCCCCAGATCGAGGGAGATTATCAGTGGTCTTGTATGTCTTCCATTTCCTAATAATTGCTCCACAGTTGATTTCTTCAAACCAAGCTGCTTACCTATTGCAGATTCAGTCTTCCCAGCCTGGTGCAGGTCTACAATTTTGTTTCTGGTGTCCTTTGACAGCTCTTTGGTCTTGGCCATAGTGGAGTTTGGAGTGTGACTGATGAGTTCAAACAGGTGCCATTAATACAGGTAACGAGTGGAGGACAGAGGAGCCTCTTAAAGAAGAATTTACAGGTCTGTGAGAGCCAGAAATCTTGCTTGTTTGTAGGTGACCAAATACTTATTTTCCACCATAATTTGCAAATAAATTCATTAAAAAATCCTACAATGTGATTTTCTGGATTTTTTTTCTCAATTTGTCTGTCATAGTTGACGTGTACCTATGATGAAAATTACAGGCCTCTCTCATCTTTTTAAGTGGGAGAACTTGCACAATTGGTGGCTGACTAAATACTGCAACGAGCTTCCATTTAAGAATGATGGAGACCACTGTGTTCTTAGGGACCTTCGATGCTGCAGAAATGTTTTGCTACCTGTAGCCAGATCTGTGCCTCGACACAATCCTGTCTCGGAGCTCTACGGACAATTCCTTTGACCTCATGGCTTGGTTTTTGCTCTGACATGCACTGTCAACTGAGGGACCTTATATAGACCGGTGTGTGACTTTCTATTATGGTTTAGTTATAGTTCTATGAATGACTGTCAGGGAAAGAGGACAGATTTCAGTAAATAAGACATTTTATACAGTACAGCCAGTGTGATGTGTTATCAGGCGCCGGCTATTGTGGTTATAGTGGGGGTTTTAACACTCATAATGGATTAAGGGAAATTGATTGTTTATTTTTTCTATGTTTGTTTTGTCTGTGTTAATCAGTAGTTTTGCAGTCAGTGTGCTATTTAATCACTTTTCTCGTATATATATATATATATATATCAATTTTTTTATCAAAAGGGAACTGCAACGGGATAGTATGGGTACAGCTCACAATATTGTGAATACATTGAATGTAGCTTCTGGTGATTGTTGTCCAATAGGCCCTCCAGAACAAGGTCCCAAGAACAAGGTCACTGCTGAGTCAGAGGCCACTTCCATTCTCTCTCTTCCTCCACAGACTAGAACTTAACATCATTTATCATGTCTCCAAAATGACTTGTTTTTAGTCACACACAGCAATCCCGAAGGTCTTGTAACAGGAAATAGTAAATACAATAGAATAGAAAAGGATACATTTTGTTAACACTCTTGTTTTAAATAATAAAAAGTAATGGGGGAAATGTAACAATACATTCAGCGCTGAAGACAATTTAAAGATTTTGAATGACCAATAGGCCTTGGCCTAGCTAACTACTGTGGAAGGCATAGGATAATTGTAATAACTTACTCTTTGATATTTAGCATGCCCTTAAGTGCGACTCAGATCTTGAGGAGAGGAGTGCACAAGTTAATTGACTCCTCGTTTCCTAACAAGAAGTTGTAGTCCCTTCCTGCACCGAACATAACTCCCACCTCAGATTTACTGGAACAAAGGAAAAGCCACAGAGAGATGGTTTATATTACTGCCAGGAGATGTTATCATCAGAACAACTAGGCCTACATTAAGTCATTACACTTCATAAACATCCAATCAAGTTATGAAAATCAGTGTATCATCACTCAGCCATCAACAGCTAAAACATGACACGTCATTATGACTTGAAAATGCAAGACGACAATTGAAGACATCAATCACGTGCTGAATATGACCCTGGAAATATCTTTGAAAAATATATTGAAATATTTTAGGATATTATGATTGATGTCTGCCTGTGTTTCCCCCATTTTCTTAGCTAATTGAGGAAATAGAGATGAAAGACTGTAGTTTCTTACGCCTTGCTTACTGTAAGCGCTGCCCATGTGAAAACGGAGACAATTATATCTTCTATGGAATTCCTTCTATTGTTCTCTGCCCCATCCCTAGAGTGGTCATAGCCTCACTCCTCCACTCACTTTCGGGAAGATGAGATACAGTATATTTTATATTTGTCCACTTCACTGAGGGCACACAGAAATGTAATCCACATTCTGGAAATAGCTTTTATTTATTGTAATGCTTTGTAGTCAGTGCTTGACCTGGACTGAAATAGGTGCCGTTACTCATTTTGGGGGCTGGTACTGTTTATATTTAGGTGCAGGAGCTCCACAATACTTTTGAGCTAATATTCTATAAGAGGAACAGGAGCTGAAGCAGTAGAACATTTGAGGTGCCGGTACTCCGCTCCGGTGAGCTCCTGTCCAAGTCAACCACTGTTTGTAGTAATGTGAAAACCAGATGTGGGAACTCTGCTCAGGCGTTTTCTTGTACGGCTGCTATGTTAGGTTAGTAGTAATGCCAGTGGCGACCCGTCATTCAGGGCAGGTGGGGCAGAACCCTACCTGTTTTGAGCCCCACCTGTTTAGCTAAAAAATATGTATACTGTACCAGTCAAAAGTTTGGACACACCTACTCATTCCAGGGTTTTTCTTTATTTTTACTATTTTCTACATTGTAGAATAATAGTGAAGACATCAAAACTATGAAATAACACATATGGAATCATGTAGTAACCAAAAAAGTGTTAAACAAATGAAAATATATTTGACATTTGAGATTCTTCAAAGTAGCCACCCGTTGCCTTGATGACAGCTTTGCAAACTCTTGGCATTCTCTCAACCAGCTTCATGAGGTAGTCACCTGGAATGCATTTCAATTAACAGGTGTGTCTTGTTAAAAGTTAATTTGTGGATTTTCTTTCCTTCTTAATGCGTTTGAGCCAATCAGTTGTGTTGTGACAAGGTAGGGGTGGTATACAGAAGATAGCCCTATTTGGTAAAAGACCAAGTCCATAATATGGCAAAAACAGCTAAATTAAGCAAAGAGAAATGACCGTCCATCATTAATTTTAAGACATGAAGGTCAGTCAATCCGGAAAATTTCAAGAACTTTGAAAGTGCAGTCTCAAAAACCATCAAGTGCTATGATGAAACTGGCTCTCATGAGGTCCGCAACAGGAAAGGAGGACCCACTGCTGCAGAAGATAAGTTCATTAGAGTTACCAGACTCAGAAATTGCAGCCCAAATAAATTATTCACATAGTTCAAGTAATAGACACATTTCAACATCAACTGTTCAGAGGAGACTACGTGAATCAGGCATTCATTTTACATTTACATTTTAGTCATATAGCAGACGCTCTTATCCAGAGCGACTTACAGTTAGTGAGTGCATACATTTTTTCATACTGGCTCCCCGTGGGAAACGAACCCACAACCCTGGCATTGCAAGCGCCATGCTCTACCAACTGAGCTACACGGGGTCTATTTGCTGCAAAGAAACCACTACTAAAAGACATCAATAAGAAGAACAGACTTGCCTAGGCCAAGAGACACGAGCAATGGACATTAGACCGATGGAAATCTGTCCTTTGGTCTGATGAGTCTTAATTTGAGATTTTTGGTTCCAACCGCTGTGTCTTTGTGAGACGCAGAGTAGGTCAACGGATGATCTCGGCATGTGTGGGTCCCACCGTGAAGCATGGAGGAGGAGGTGTGATTGTGTGGGGGTGCTTTGCTGGTGACAATGACTGTGATTTATTTAGAATTCAAGGCACACTTAAGCAGCATGGCTACCACAGCGATATGCCATCCCATCTGGTTTGCGCTTAGTGGGACTATCATTTGTTTTTCAACAGGACAATGACCCAACACACCTCCAGGCTGTGTAAGGGCTATTTGACCAAGAAGGAGAGTGATGGAGTGCTGCATCAGATGACCTGGCCTCCACAATCACCCTACCTCAACCCAATTGAAATCTTTCTGATTGAGAGGGGGTCAAATACTTTATTCCCTCATTAAAATGCAAATACATTTATAATATTTTTGACATGCGTTTTTCTGGATTTTGTTGTTGTTATTCTGTCTCTCACTGTTCAAATAAACCTACCATTAAAATTATAGACTGATCATTTCTTTGTCAGTGGGCAAACGTACAAAATCAGCAGGGGATCAAATACTTTTTTCCCTCACTGTATCTTTTAAATCAAAAGGGAACTGCAACGGGATAGTATGGGTACAGCTCACAATATTGTGAATAAATTGAAATGTAGCTTCTGTTGTTTGTTGTCAATAGGCCCTCCAGAACAAGGTCACAAGAACAAGGTCACTGCAGTCAGAGGCCACTCTTCCATTCTCTCTCTCTTCCTCCACAGACTAGAACATTACATAATTTATCATGTCTCCAAAATGACTCGTTTTTAGTCACACACAGCAATCCCGAAGGTCTTGTAACAGTGTCATGTGAATTTCTATCTCTAATTCAACCTAAGCTTGAATCATTACCAGAGGTTGTAAGGCTCTGGTTTTAATCATCAATGATTCAAGGTCCACAACCAACAAGTACTATCTGTATATTTATTCATGGAGAGAGCTCTCCCGCTAAAAACACATACATCCTGTTTTTATACTTCTTGACTAACAAAGGCACTATGCTCCTCCCACCTTTAGGTGGCTTTCTTAAACAGTTCCCACCTTCCCCCTTGAATGGTTAGTACCGCCCCCTCTGTTAGTGGGTTGACACTACATGATAATTCTAACATTTATACTGTGTTTGGGGTGAAATTCTTTAGTCATTATTCTTAAAATCCAAATTAATCTAACAATCCACCCCTTTGACTAAATATTCCCACATTCAGGATAAATTTATTTTACAAGCATGATTAATCTCAGAGATCACATCAGAACTAATAAACATTTCATCCAATTGCGGTCTTTCAGGGTCCAAATCCTCGTCATCCACCAAGCCTGGAGGATCGTTTTCACATTCCCCTGGTCAGAGTCCGGAGTCAGTCCATCTCTCATCATTGTTTAGATACTGCATTTCACCAACGCCTGACTCACCAATCCTCGGACACAGGGAACAAGACAACAACCACATAATACAAGAATACCCATACAAACACTGATCGCTCCTAAGATGGTGGCTGCTAGGGTTTTCCATTTACCAAATATTTCATCAAACCATCTATCCACAATGTACTAACTTCTGAGTTCAGTTCATCCCTTCACTTAGTGCAGTTAAATCTGTAAGAGCTCTGGTGACTGTCCCATCCAGTGTGGTGTTGTTAGGGATAAATGTGCAACAATGGCTTATCTTTCTATAGACACCGGCCCTTTCTGCCTGATCTAGAACCAACCTCTACTAAGTTATGAGCAGGATGGCGGATAATCGCTCAGAGATCCCCTTTACTGCAT
The DNA here is from genome assembly GCF_020615455.1 of Coregonus clupeaformis. NCBI lineage: Eukaryota > Metazoa > Chordata > Actinopteri > Salmoniformes > Salmonidae > Coregonus > Coregonus clupeaformis. The sequence continues at coordinate 21,149 of NW_025535629.1, read as the reverse complement.
CTCTAGTCTGGTCAATAAATCGTTGTTGGTTGTAATAGATATAATTTATCCAATCCATATTTTTGTTTATTGTCACCCACCAGAAAAATGTTGTAGTAAAACTCTCCCATATTTGATTTATAGCTTTGTATTTGTCTGGAACACCCCTGGGGATGCCTATACCATCTATCCAAATTGGGCTATTTCCTTCCTGACTTATTTCTTTTTCTCCTAATTATTCTTCCTGTCACTGGTCTTTGATGACCAATTCTTACAGGTTGGACCAACAATACTGGTGCACAAGTACCCACCCATCCCTCTGGTAATGTCCGCCGAATGCTCCCTTTATTAGTGCATGCCCACCACACATCAGTCAGAGGGATGGTTAGGCTCCTAATTTCTTTTTCTTCCTTCCTTATCTAAATCAGTCACATTAATTATCTCCTTACAGCCATCAAAATCACCCAAGTTACGGGTGCCATTTCTATGTCTGTAACACTGGTATTCGCCAGGAGTTAAAGTGAATCTAGGTGGGCTGGCCGAGTATGTCAATTTTGCCAGCCCAATCCCTGTGCAATTTGGCTCTTTTTGATTGGACCCCAGGTCTAATACACAGGGAAACATTGCCTTTGGCATTGGGGACGGTCAACATTGTCGGTCGCCCAATGGAGCATGCATAACAATTGGTCTCCCCCAAAGGCCCTAGCGGTGTATTTCATCCACTTTAACCAGATATTCTCATCAGGGACCCCTCCACTTCCCCATTGTTCCATTCTTGGAGGAGAAAATCTTTCATAGTGGACGGGTTAGTCAAATTGACTCCGTCATCCCTTGACTGATTTACTCGGTCTATTGCCATTAATGGATTAATGACAGTACCTGCTCCTCTATATCTTTTGACTCCATTAAATGTAATCTTAGACAAGTATCCCGTCCGTATACGTCCGCGCAAGCCCAGTAAGTTCTTTTCATGTCCTCTTTAGTGACTTTTACTATTGTTACTACCATTTCCGGTGGGGATGTCGTTATACCTTCTTATCCTCTATCTGGACGTCCAGCCCCCCCCGTCTCATATCTCCGTCCCCAGTATATCTAAATACCTGAGCCCAGGAACAATCTGCCGAGGGAGCTGAACATAAATACAACGGATTTTATAATCCCATGTTGCTTGCTTATCCGCTCTGATAAGATCCCTAATCCTAATTTTGAATCTTACTCCCCACCCTTCTCTGACTCCTATTTTGTAGATCACTCGCCCTTGACGGTCAGTATGTCGGGTCGCTTCCCTTTTTATTTCTTAATAATGGTAAGGCCATAGCGTAATTGGTGCGAGGTGGTGGTGGATCTTGACCTCCACGACTATTGCCGAGACTATGATGCAGCTCAGGGTCACCCATATTCCCAAACCCGCCAACCCTCTCTGTCTTGAGTCCTTCTGCTCGGTACCACCCCATACTCACACCGTAGGAACACACTACAGTGATGATAGGTCTGGGTAGGAGATCTTCGTTGACAGAGGTGAACCCCGGACCCTGTGGCCCAGTTCCGCTCGTCAACTCTGCATGTGCTAAGCGGTGCTTGTATGTGATCTTACCTTCTTGCAGTGGGTAACATGGACCCAGGTTCCTCTCTCTGCTATTCTAATGGCCAAGGTGGTGACCAACATAACCTGATAGGGCCCTTCCCAACAGGCCTGCTTCCAGTTTTCCTTCTAGTGACTGGATGCTCACCAGTCACCTGGTTAGATAGTGGGTCACCTTCTCCTTTAGTTCACCTGTGGGGCACAAAACCTCTGACATACGGGTGTGGTTAATAAACTATCTTCACACATGTTCAGATTAATCTAACAATTTCTGACTGCATTCACTTTTAGACTGTATCTAAAAAAATTTTTTTTAAAGTATTTTGTCCTCTCCTTCGTATATTATTTACAATTAGCCTCTTCCCCCCTCTTGACACATAGTTCTGCTTATGTGTCAATTTTACCACCTTCCTAAACATTCCCTTAGGTAATTTATCAACCAATTGCCATGCCTTTCATTTTTGAGATTGTCTTTTGCTTCTTTATTGCTCCTCCCACTTCCTTTGTCTTTATGGCGGCTAAATTCGACTTTCATTCAGTTCAGAATCAATTAGTAATCCAATCAAACAATCTCTTATCTTGTAAAAACACTTATGTTTAGTTCAACCTCTGTTCTACCCCGGCTCTCCCGGGCTTGACCTGAAGACTGATTGTTGGACCTGACAATTCCATTTTTAGGTCACCTAAGTGTTCTGCCTAGCAACAAAGAATAAAAACCTCTATGTTCGTGATTAACCCAGTTATCTCTAATAGCCCACCAAAAAAAACCCCCATCATCTTTAAACCACGACCAATGTCATATCCCTCTTTACTCTCTACCATTTGGGTAACATCCCTGATATATTTATGAAAAGCTAAGACTGTTTGGGAAGAGAGCAACAACATAACCTGTTCTTCCTCCTCAGAGTTCCAAATGATTTTACCATGGGCTGCCATTGCCTTCCCATAGATAAGATCACTTAATTTACCCGTATGCAGTACATAATGAGTACCCAAGCTTTACAGCAGTCTATCCTTACCAAAAAGCTCATCATTCTTCATCTAATTTTTTTGTTCAATGGTTTTGGCGCTTCAAGTATAGCAGTTTTCCTGGATGAGTTTAACATTCACCCTTCCTGAGTTATAGCGTGTCCTAGGTAAATCACCTTGCTCTGCCAAAGTTGAAGTTTCTTTTTGCTAACTTTGTGTCCCTGTTCTGCCAGGAAGGTTAACAATTGGATTGTATCCCTCTTACATCCCTCCTGAGTGGGATTAGCCAATAGAATATCATCTACATAAACTAACATTTGGCTTCCCTCCTGAGGTTCAAACTTTCCCAAATTCCTAGTTATAGCCTGGGCAAAGATTGTAGGACTTTCCGAGTAGCCTTGAGGCATCCTAGCGTATGTCCATTTCCTTCCCTGAAAAGTAAAGCCAAACCACCCCCTGACTATCCGGATGAACTGGGATACTAAAGAAAGCATTAAGCTAAATCTATCACTGTAAAATAGGAGTTTTCTGGTTTCAATTGGTTCAGCAATGTATGTGGATCTGGTACACATGGAGCTCTGGGAATGATATTTCTATTAACCCCCTGCAAGTCCATTACATCCTCCAGTCGGCGCTAGGTGCCGCTTTTTAACAGGAAATACTGGAGAGTTGCATTGTGCCTCATCTCCAGGAATTATCACCCCTCCCTTAAGTAAATGCTCAAATGTAGGTGTTATCCCTTTTATTGCTTCTGGTTTCATAGGGTATTGCTTTTGGTATGGTCTATGATCGGATCGAGGAATCACTTGTACTGGAGCTACCCCCTTAATTAGTCCCACATCGGCTGGTCCGTGTGACCATAATTTGAACGGAATTGCTGCCAACTCATCCTCCTGTTCCTGAGTTAAGAAAATCTCTTCCTGTCATCCGTTAAAATTTGTCTCCAGGTGGACCCGGGCTGGGTTTTTGCTCTCCAATTCAATTTTCTTCTATATCTCCCCTTGGAGTGGCTATACTGATCCCCATTTGGTGTATTTTGCCAGTCAGTGATGTTTTTCCCCTGTTTTACCCATTTACCTAGTGATAACCCTTCCTCTGAAGGTTCTCTCACTAGGGAAACATGGGGGCTCCACCTCTCTCTGTACAGTCTCTGGCTTTGTGGTCCTAACTCCACCTCTACAGCTGCCCGTTTTTTATCATAGTGAACCCATTTTAACCCAAACAGCTGCCCAATCTTTCCCAACTAGGGTTCTGACTGCCCTCTCAATTTCCCCTGTGTTTAGCTTAAAGCTTGCTGCTAGACTCTCCAAATCCCTCCTGAACCCCTCTGTTCCTGTCTTAGGGTGCACTACACCCTCTACAGCTCTCACTACATCTCGCTGTGTCCATGCCCTATATACATCCAGTGTGTCTGGTGCATGCTCCTCCCCAGCCCTTGGGTTCGGCAAGGCTATCAAAGGGTACTGCTCATCCCCTTCCTCATCATCTACCCACTCTTTCTTCCCTGGCTTATTGTAGTTTTCTAATCTTTTTAACTCCCTGTTCTTAAACTCTCTGTGTTTACTCTCTCTAGCTTTTCCTGCCTCTTTCTCTCTATCCAATTTTACCCTTAACCTGACTACCTCCTGTTGTAAAACTTCCCCCTCTTTGTTCTCTTCACTGGCCTCTTTACTCTGCCCTTCTATCATTACTGAATCAATGATATACATTTACATTCTAGTCACCCAGCAGACGCTCCTATCCAGAGCGACCTACAGTTAGTGAATACATTTTTATTTTATTTTATTTTTTTATCTGGCCCCCCCCCGTGGGAATCGAACCCATAACCCTGGCGTTGCAAACACCATGCTCTATCAACTGAGCTACATCCCTGCCGGCCATTTTCCCCCCTACCCTGGACGACGCTGGGCCAATTGTGCGCCGCCCATGAGTCTCCCGGTCGCTGCCGGCTGCGACAGAGCCTGGATCCGAACCAGGATCTCTAGTGGCACAGTTAGCCCTGCGATGCAGTGCCTTAGACCACTGCCACTCAGGATAATAATAACTGCAATAACTATCAATAATAATTATAATAACTATTACGAATTATATTGTCCTTTTTCTGATGTTATAATTGTAGTCTCTTCCATCACTTTAGTTTAAAATATAAAGTTATGTATAACAAATCCAGAACCCACCACAGGCTGGCGCTATTCCCCCAGCACAACAGCCAATGCCACTTGCTTCCCTGTAACGAAAATAAATTATCGTTTTAAAATTTTCCAACTATTTGTATTTTCCCGCTAACCCCTTTCAGTTCGCTATTCAATATCTTTAACAGTTCTCTCTGATTCGGCCCCAATCAATAAAACAAATGCTTGATATCTTTGATCAGCATACATGACATTCCTACCATCTGAACTTATTTACTGTCTCTCACCCCCCCCTCTCCTGCTCCTTCCTACATTATGGGGGAGGTGCGGGAAACTTCCCTACAATCTTCCTTCTTAGGAAATAATGTCATTCGTACTTATAACATATTTTCATAGACATATCTAGAATATTACTAAAGCTATCTAATGCAACTTTTAATACACGTAAAAAAACTCTCTCTCTCCACCCATTCCCTATTGAATAAGTGCGTCTTCCTAGTTACCCCATAACCACGCCTCAAATCTTTTATTCAGCATTTAACCAACCAAATACTAAGTAGTATCCGGTTATCATTCATACCCGCAATGAATTCGCTCATACACACATATTTCACCTTATGCCATTCAAATGCCCAACACGACAGAATAGTTCAATGCAACTCTCTATTGGTTTTTCGAGTCGCTCCGGACCAGAGCGTCCGCCAACTGACCAAAAATGCAAATATTCTCTACTTTCTCACTCATTACGTACGTCTACGTTTGAGTGCGAAAGTTCATACACATAATATGCCATCTAGCAGACACTCCTATCCAAAGCGACTTACAGTCATGCGTGCATACATTTTTGTATATGGGTGGTCCCGGGGATCGAACCCACTACCTTGGCGTTACAAGCGCCAAGTGCTCTACCAGCTGAGCTACAGAGGACCACAAGCATCGTTGGACTTTATAGGTACCTCTCAAATAATCGCTTTGTGGTGTTTTTAGCCAATTCTTAATTGACACAAATCCTTTTTTCAAACATTTTACCTGTTGAACCAAAAATTGACTGTCCTCCTCCTTTTCTTTACCCATGCAGTCACGATGGTTAAATATTCCTTTGTTTACCGTTAAAGCACTTTCGCTCTTAAAAAAACACACTCGCTGTCTCCAGCCCCTCCTTTCGCTGTTTTTTTTTCAAATTCATTTGATATGCATCTGCCTACTAACTTTTTTACTTCGAGATGCCCAATAAATTCATACCTCTTCTCCCAAATGGATCCATAACACATATTTCTTCGATCTTCTTAGAAGTTTTATTTCCCACGGTGGAGAAATAAAAATCCCCCCTTTAGTAATAATTCCCAGAATTATTGTTCTAGGAGCTATTATTTTAGTGCGTCTTTTGAGCCAACATATTATTTTCTTTTGTAATTAACCATTTAAAATTATTTAACCCCTAACCCAGAGCTTTTATTTAAAACTCCGGTTTCATGAAAGGGGTCGATAACCATTTTTTCTCACGCGACCTATTTTTTTTGCTCCTTCCTAGAAATAATTATCCCGTATACTGATGGATTCTTAAGTCTCACACGTACACAACATTATACAATCATTTGCTAAACCTATTTGTAACCTAGAGGTCGTAACTGCTCTAGTTTCATGAAACACACAGAGTTCTAGCAAATCCCCAGTCATATACGCGACTTTTGACCCGTCCATCCATAGCACACGACGAAAATCATCCCTTTCCCTGTTTATCGTAGTACTGTACCCAATACAGTCTCAATAAAAAACTAGTTTACATTGGTGATGGCCTTCACCCTTGTCATTTCGGACTAGATTCTTCTGGTAATAGCTATTTACCTAGGGTCAATTGCGGACCCTCCCTGTTTCGTAATAATTATTACTTCCTTTGAGACTTTGGTAACTAAGTTCAAATCATTTTACCAATATCCATGAATAAAAATTACTGACCTTTTCCTCGCAGTCTGGATTAAAATGCTTTTTCAAACTTGTTAACGTCTTTATCGTTCATAAAGAGTAATCACCGGCCTGTTTATAACCTTAACGTCGAAGGCCAGGACTCTTTTACGGATGCTATCACCCGCCCGTGCACGGATTTCGGTGTCTTTAGAACGATAAAGATGTATTAAGCTCCGCTTCGAAGGACCAATCTGTCATGTGAATTTCTATCTCTAATTCAACCTAAGCTTGAATCATTACCAGAGGTTGTAAGGCTCTGGTTTTAATAATCAATGATTCAAGGTCCACAACCAACAAGTACTATCTGTATATTTATTCATGGAGAGAGCTCTCCCGCTAAAAACACATACATTCTGTTTTTATACTTCTTGACAAACAAAGGCACTATGCTCCTCCCACCTTTAGGTGGCTTTCTTAAACAGTTCCCGCCTTCCCCCTTGAATGGTTAGTACCGCGCCCTCTGTTAGTGGGTTGACACTACATGATAATTCTAACATTTATACTGTGTTTGGGGTGAAATTCTTTAGTCATTATTCTTAAAATCCAAATTAATCTAACAAACAGGAAATAATAAAATACAATAGAATAGAAAAGGATACATCTTGTTAACACTCTTGTTTTATATAATCGAAAGTAATGGGGGGAAAAAACATAACAATACATTTAGCGCTGAAGACAATTTAAAGATTTTGAATGACCAATAGGCCTTGGCCTAGCTAACTACTGTGGAAGGCATAGGATAATTGTAATAACTTACTCTTTGATATTTAGCATGCCCTTAAGTGCGACTCAGATCTTGAGGAGAGGAGTGCACAAGTTAATTGACTCCCGTTTCCTAACAAGAAGTTGTAGTCCCTTCCTGCACCGAACATAACTCCCACCTCAGATTTACTGGAACAAAGGAAAAGCCACAGAGAGATGGTTTATATTACTGCCAGGAGATGTTATCATCAGAACAACTAGGCCTACATGAAGTCATTACACTTCATAAACATCCAATCAAGTTATGAAAATCAGTGTATCTCACTCAGCCATCAACAGCTAAAACATGACACGTCATTATGACTTGAAAATGCAAGACGACAATTGAAGACATCAATCACGTGCTGAATATGACCCTAGAAATATCTTTGAAAAATATATTGGAAATATTTTAGGATATTATGATTGATGTCTGCCTGTGTTTCCCCCTTTTCTTAGCTAATTGAGGAAATAGAGATGAAAGACTGTAGTTTCTTACGCCTTGCTTACTGTAAGCGCTGCCCATGTGAAAACGGAGACAATTATATCTTCTATGGAATTCCTTCTATTGTTCTCTGCCCCATCCCTAGAGTGGTCATAGCCTCACTCCTCCACTCACTTTCGGGAAGATGAGATACAGTATATTTTATATTTGTCCACTTCACTGAGGGCACACAGAAATGTAATCCACATTCTGGAAATAGCTTTTATTTATTGTAATGCTTTGTAGTCAGTGCTTGACCTGGACTGAAATAGGTGTCGTTACTCATTTTGGGTGCTGGTACTGTTTATATTTAGGTGCAGGATCTCCACAATACTTTTGAGCTAATATTCTAGAAGAGGAACAGGAGCTGAAGCAGTAGAACATTTGAGGTGCCGGGACTCAGCTCCGGTGAGCTCCTGCCCAAGTCAAACACTGTTTGTAGTAATGTGAAAATGTTATGTGATTTATTTAACAAACTATTTTAGTGTCTCTGTGCGTCTCCAAAAATGAAGGAACGGACAGAGTCCCGGTCTGCATAGTCAGAGATTTATTCATTGAGAATTTTGCCATCACAATTTCAGAGTCCATCTTTTATACTCATACGTCATACAAAAATCCCCCCCTCTCTGTAGGCGGGCTGTAGTTTTCCACTTTAAACTGCTCTCCTAACCATTAGGTCACACACATATACCCATACACACACACACACACACACACACACACACACACACACACACACACACACACATATACATACACACACCCACGCATGCATACACACATAGGCTGCCTCACAATATCCTGCACCATATTTCATACTCCTTAAAAAGCCTAACAGTTTCTCTCCTCCCTAAATTCCTCAGTTATCTTGGTTTCTCAGTTATATTGGTTTCTCAGTTATCTTGGTTTCTCAGTTATCTTGTTTTCTCAGTTCTCCTTGTCCTTTGTTGTCTGGTCTAACTCTTACTCACGTTGCTAAATAGTAGCTCAATGTCATAGTCTTTACTGGTCCTACACTCACACATTCTAACACATTTCACACAGTTTCAGGGTGTAATAATTAGTCATTAATAATTACTCAATCAGAAAACCAGATGTGGGAACTCTGCTCAGGCGCTTTCTTTTATGGCTGCTATGTTAGGTTAGTAGTAATGCCAGTGGCGACCCGTCATTCAGGGCAGGTGGGGCAGAACCCAACCTGTTTTGAGCCCCACCTGTTTAGCTAAAAAATATGTATACTGTACCAGTCAAAAGTTTGGACACACCTACTCATTCCAGGGTTTTTCTTTATATTTACTATTTTTTACATTGTACAATAAGTGAAAATTATGAAATATCACATATGGAATCATGTAGTATCCAAAAAAGTGTTAAACAAATGAAAATATATTTTATATTTGAGATTCTTCAAAGTAGCCACCCGTTGCCTTGATGACAGCTTTGCACACTCTTGGAAAGGCACACACCGGTCTACATAAGGTCCCACAGTTGGCAGTGCATGTCAGAGCAAAAACCAAGCCATGAGGTTGAAGGAATTGTCCGTAGAGCTCCGGGACAGGATTGTGTCGAGGCACAGATCTGGCTACAGGTAGCAAAACATTTCTGCAGCATCGAAGGTCCCCAAGAACACAGTGGTCTCCATCATTCTTAAATGGAAGCTCTAGAGTTCCTCTGTGGAGATGGGAGAACCTTCCAGAAGGACAACCATCTCTGCAGCACTCCACCAAGAAGGCCTTTATGGTAGAGTGACCAGACGGAAGCCACTCCTCAGTAAAAGACAAATGAAAGCCCGCTTGGAGTTTGCCAAAAGGCACCTAAAGACTCTTAGACCATGAGAAACAAGATTCTCTGGTCTGATGAAACCAAGATTGAACTCTTTGGCCTGAATGCCAAGCGTCACGTCTGGAGGAAACCTGGCACCATCCCTACGGTGAAGCATGGTGGTGGCAGCATCATGCTGTGGGGATGTTTTTCAGCGGCAGGGACTGGGAGACTAGTCAGGATCGAAGCAAAGATGAACGGAGCAAAGTACAGAGAAATCCTTGATGAAAACCTGCTCCAGAGTGCTCAGGACCTCAGACTGGGGTGAAGGTTCACCTTCCAACAGGACCACAACCCTAAGCACACAGCCAGGACAATGCAGGAGTGGCTTCGGGTCAAGTCTCTGAATGTCCTTGAGTGGCCCAGCCAGAGCCCGGTCTTGAACCCGATTGAACATCTCTGGAGAGACCCGAAAATAGCTGTACCCATCCAACCTGACAGAGCTTGAGAGGATCTGCAGAGGAGAATGGGAGAAACTCCCCAAATACAGGTGTGCCAAGCTTGTAGCGTCATACCCAAGAAGACTCAAGGCTGTAATCTCTGCCAAAGGTGCTTCAACAAAGTACTGAGTAAAGGATCAGAATACTTATGTAAATGTTATATTTCCGTTTATTATTTTTAATAAATTAGCAAAAAATTAAAAAATACGTTTTGGCTTTGTCATTATGCGGTATTTTGTGTAGATTGATGAGGAAAAAATACAATTATCAATTTTAGAATAAGGCTGTAACCTAACAAAATGTGGAAAAAGTCAAGGAGTCTGAATACTTTTCCGAAGGCACTGTATATATATATGTGACACGTATTAATGCCAAAATAACATGCAAAACAGGCAACAAAAAATAAATAAATATATTATTTTTTTGTTGTTGCCTGTTTTGCATGTTATTTTGGCATTAATACGTGTCACACACACATATATATATATATACAGTGCCTTCGGAAAAGTATTCAGACTCCTTTACTTTTTCCACATTTTTTTAGGTTACGGCCTTATTCTAAAATTGATAATTGTATTTGTTGAATGTTTTGCATGTTATTTTGGCATTAATACGTGTCACATATCAGTTTGCAAACAACGTTAACAAAAATAGATAATCAAATAGATTTAATAAAGCTTTCTTGAGTAAGGCAGCTCCAAAATGCAGGTGTTTCAGCCTAGCTCAGTGCTTTCTGTGGTGGTGGGGCAGCCAGTGGAAAATACAGAGCGTAGAGGTTGATAATGTTCTCTAATTGCGTCGTGATTGGCTCAGTGTTCTGTCACTCATGAGGACACTATGTCACCAAAAAATCTACGGGGAGAGCTCGAAAATTCAAGCCCCCTTGGGTGCTGCCATAGAGTTACATTAGAAGTGCTCATCCAAGAAGGCTCAAGGTCATTGGCCACAGATAAAATGAAGTCAAATCATGTTATATCTACTGTAGCTTTGATTGGACTGATCATGTCAACATCATACTTTCAAAATCTTAGCTAGCACGCTAGCAGTCATCATCATGAATCAATTCGACAATCTACTGGCAAATCCTTTTCAATCCTTGTCAGAGAATTTGCAAACGAAGGACCACCACGCCACCTTCCTTTTCAAGTGAGCACAGCACAACAAGGTGAGTCCAAAAATGTATTGTATGCTGCTGCATAAATGATATAATATGCCAGGGAGATATTATACTGTAGCTAAGAAAGTAATACTAAGTGTATGTTGTGTAGTAAGCTGTTAGTAGCCCATGTGCCTCACTAATAATTTGGTCCCTTTTCCCTTCATAACTTAGCCTACTGTTCTGACTTGGTGATGCACATTTAGCCTTTAGCCTGTTTTGGAGAAATGTAATCATTTGAATATTGTAAGAGCTTTCATTGTCTGCTTATATGCCCCCTTTATTTATCATACGGTTCTGACTTGGTGTACAGGGAGAATACTGTAAGAACGGCCCATGTTCTGAATTCTGTCGCTGTACATTTCAAAAGTGCTGAACAAATAGTTATATTGACTATGTCCGTCCTAGCTCGCTCTTTAATGTCTTAATCGAAATTACGGATTGCCTCTTATCTCATCTCAATTGTGGTGAAACCACATTTGTTAAGCAAGTCAGCCATATCAGCAATGTTTTTTTTAAAGGCAGTAAATGAGGCTGAATTAACTGTTTCGCTGCCAGACAAGGCTCTGCTGATAGCCAGGTGTAGCAGTGGTAAGGTTTTGGGACTGCTGTTGGGACTCTGCTGTTGGGAGAGCTTTATGTAGAACCTAACAGTTTGTGGCCACCGTTTGTCACCGTTATAGTGCAATTCATGTATTGTTTAGTGTTGTGTTGTGTAGTGGCTTTGCTGGCATGCATCATATTTTTGGGGGGGGAGTTTGCCTCACCAAGATTGACATGCTAAAATCACCACTGAGCAATGCAATATGTAATGTATGTATTGCATTGTGAAAACAAATCCCTAACCCTTACCTAACCAGTCCTTAGCATAACCATTTAAAATGTCAACTTCAATGGGGTCGGGCCATCCCAAGGATTTTATTTTATTTCCCCTTTATTTAACCAGGTAAGCCAGTTCAGAACAAGTTCTCATTTACAACTGCGACCTGGCCAAGATAAAGCAAAGCAGTGCGATTAAAAACAACAACACAGAGTTACATATGGGGTAAACAAAACGTACAGTCAATAACACAATAGAAAATATATATACAGTGTGTGCAAATGTGGTAGATTATGGAGGTAAGGCAATAAATAGGTCATAGTGCAAAATAATTACAATTTAGTATTAACACTGGAATGATAGATGTGCAGAAGATGATGTGCAAATAGAGATACTGGGGTGCAAATGAGCAAAATACATAACAATATGGGGATGAGGTAGTTGGGTGGGCTAATTACAGATGGGCTGGATCGTGGATAGCACTAACCTAGCACAACGGACCTACCCATTTTGGCTCAAGAGCACCCCTAAAGGCAAAAGTTCGGTACATAATGTTTTATAGTATGATTGGTTCTGATACTTTTCACTCACTGGACTTTGACCAATCAGAGGCGACCCAAACAAAGAGAGGCGAGCGGGAAACGTTGAGGTCGTGTGCTTCCACCTGTGTGAAGCTAGCCACAATAAGGATTAGCCACAATGGTGGAATTTGAGGTTTGCCTTCAACGTTAAAGTCCCCCATTGAATGTGATTAAAACTTATATGAATAGCAGAATCATTCCATATTTGTACTAGATAATGCTAAACAAGCTCGGAATGTTGGTATATAAATACAACAACTGACAATAATTAGTGAATTTGACACAAAGTACAAATCTGTTGCAATCGCACGGTGGCTGTAGTAGACTATAAAATTGCATTGGGAGCATACTTCTATGCACTGTACAGCCTTACCTACAGTGGGGAAAAAAAGTATTTAGTCAGCCACCAATTGTGCAAGTTCTCCCACTTAAAAAGATGAGAGAGGCCTCTAATTTTCATCATAGGTACACGTCAACTATGACAGACAAAATGAGATAAGAAAATCCAGAAAATCACATTGTAGGATTTTTAATGAATTTATTTGCAAATTATGGTGGAAAATAAGTATTTGGTCAATAACAAAAGTTTCTCAATACTTTGTTATATACCCTTTGTTGGCAATGACACAGGTCAAACGTTTTCTGTAAGTCTTCACAAGGTTTTCACACACTGTTGCTGGTATTTTGGCCCATTCCTCCATGCAGATCTCCTCTAGAGCAGTGATGTTTTGGGGCTGTCGCTGGGCAACACAGACTTTCAACTCCCTCCAAAGATTTTCTATGGGGTTGAGATCTGGAGACTGGCTAGGCCACTCCAGGACCTTGAAATGCTTCTTACGAGCCACTCCTTCGTTGCCCGGGCGGTGTGTTTGGGATCATTGTCATGCTGAAAGGACCCAGCCACGTTTCATCTTCAATGCCCTTGCTGATGGAAGGAGGTTTTCACTCAAAATCTCAAGATACATGGCCCCTTTCATTCTTTCCTTTACACGGATCAGTCGTCCTGGTCCCTTTGCAGAAAAACAGCCCCAAAGCATGATGTTTCCACCCCCATGCTTCACAGTAGGTATGGTGTTCTTTGGATGCAACTCAGCATTCTTTGTCCTCCAAACACGACGAGTTGAGTTTTTACCAAAAAGTTATATTTTGGTTTCATCTGACCATATGACATTCTCCCAATCCTCTTCTGGATCATCCAAATGCACTCTAGCAAACTTCAGACAGGCCTGGACATGTACTGGCTTAAGCAGGGGGACACGTCTGGCACTGTAGGATTTGAGTCCCTGGCGGCGTAGTGTGTTACTGATGGTAGGCTTTGTTACTTTGGTCCAAGCTCTCTGCAGGTCATTCACTAGGTCCCCCCGTGTGGTTCTGGGATTTTTGCTCACCGTTCTTGTGATCATTTTGACCCCACGGGGTGAGATCTGCGTGGAGCCCCAGATCGAGGGAGATTATCAGTGGTCTTGTATGTCTTCCTTTTCCTAATAATTGCTCCCACAGTTGATTTCTTCAAACCAAGCTGCTTACCTATTGCAGATTCAGTCTTCCCAGCCTGGTGCAGGTCTACAATTTTGTTTCTGGTGTCCTTTGACAGCTCTTTGGTCTTGGCCATAGTGGAGTTTGGAGTGTGACTGATAACAAGTTCAAACAGGTTCCATTAATACAGGTAACGAGTGGAGGACAGCGGAGCCTCTTAAAGAAGAATTTACAGGTCTGTGAGAGCCAGAAATCTTGCTTGTTTGTAGGTGACCAAATACTTATTTTCCACCATAATTTACAGGCCTCTCTCATCTTTTTAAGTGGGAGAACTTGCACAATTGGTGGCTGACTAAATACTTTTTTTCCCCACTGTATGTGCCTTTTACTGAGGAGCGGCTTCCGTCTGGTCACTCTACCATAAAGGCCTGATTGGTGGAGTGCTGCAGAGATCGTTGTCCTTCTGGAAGGTTCTCCCATCTCCTCAGAGGAACTCTAGAGCTTCCATTTAAGAATGATGGAGACCACTGTGTTCTTAGGGACCTTCGATGCTGCAGAAATGTTTTGCTACCTGTAGCCAGATCTGTGCCTCGACACAATCCTGTCTCGGAGCTCTACGGACAATTCCTTCGACCTCATGGCTTGGTTTTTGCTCTGACATGCACTGTCAACTGAGGGACCTTATATAGACCGGTGTGTGACTATCTATTATGGTTTAGTTATAGTTCTATGAATGACTGTCAGGGAAAGAGGACAGATTTCAGTAAATAAGACATTTTATACAGTACAGCCAGTGTGATGTGTTATCAGGCGCCGGCTATTGTGGTTATAGTGGGGGTTTTAACACTCATAATGGATTAAGGGAAATGGATTGTTTATTTTTTCTATGTTTGTTTTGTTTGTGTTAATCAGTAGTTTTGCAGTCAGTGTGCTATTTAATCACTTTTCTCGTATATATATATATATATATATTATTTTTTTTTATCAAAAGGGAACTGCAACGGGATAGTATGGGTACAGCTCACAATATTGTGAATAAATTGAAATGTATCTTCTGGTGTTTGTTGTCAATAGGCCCTCCAGAACAAGGTCCCAAGAACAAGGTCACTGCTGAGTCAGAGGCCACTCTTCCATTCTCTCTCTCTTCCTCATACAGACTAGAACTTAACATCATTTATCATGTCTCCAAAATGACTTGTTTTTAGTCACACACAGCATTCCCGAAGGTCTTGTAACAGGAAATAGTAAAATACAATAGAAGAGAAAAGGATACATTTTGTTAACACTTGTTTTATATAATCAAAAGTAATGGGGGAAATGTAACAATACATTCAGCGCTGAAGACAATTTAAAGATTTTGAATGACCAATAGGCCTTGGCCTAGCTAACTACTGTGGAAGGCATAGGATAATTGTAATAACTTACTCTTTGATATTTAGCATGCCCTTAAGTGCGACTCAGATCTTGAGGAGAGGAGTGCACAAGTTAATTGACTCTCGTTTCCTAACAAGAAGTTGTAGTCCCTTCCTGCACCGAACATAACTCCCACCTCAGATTTACTGGAACAAAGGAAAAGCCACAGAGAGATGGTTTATATTACTGCCAGGAGATGTTATCATCAGAACAACTAGGCCTACATGAAGTCATTACACTTCATAAACATCCAATCAAGTTATGAAAATCAGTGTATCATCACTCAGCCATCAACAGCTAAAACATGACACGTCATTATGACTTGAAAATGCAAGACGACAATTGAAGACATCAATCACGTGCTGAATATGACCCTGGAAATATCTTTGAAAACTATATTGAAATATTTTAGGATATTATGATTGATGTCTGCCTGTGTTTCCCCCCTTTTCTTAGCTAATTGAGAAAATAGAGATGAAAGACTGTAGTTTCTTACGTCTTGCTTACTGTAAGCGCTGCCCATGTGAAAACGGAAACAATTATATCTTCTATGGAATTCCTTCTATTGTTCTCTGCCCCATCCCTAGAGTGGTCATAGCCTCACTCCTCCACTCACTTTCGGGAAGATGAGATACAGTATATTTGATATTTGTCCACTTCACTGAGGGCACACAGAAATGTAATCCACATTCTGGAAATAGCTTTTATTTATTGTAATGATTTGTAGTCAGTGCTTGACCTGGACTGAAATAGGTGCCGTTACTCATTTTGGGGGCTGGTACTGTTTATATTTAGGTGCAGGACCTCCACAATACTTTTGAGCTAATATTCTAGAAGAGGAACAGGAGCTGAAGCAGTAGAACATTTGAGGTGCCGGTACTCAGCTCCGGTGAGCTCCTGTCCAAGTCAATCACTGTTTGTAGTAATGTGAAAACCAGATGTGGGAACTCTGCTCAGGCATTTTCTTTTACGGCTGCTATGTTAGGTTAGTAGTAATGCCAGTGGCGACCCGTCATTCAGGGCAGGTGGGGCAGAACCCTACCTGTTTTGAGCCCCACCTGTTTAGCTAAAAAATATGTATACTGTACCAGTCAAAAGTTTGGACACACCTACTCATTCCAGGGTTTTTCTTTATTTTTACTATTTTTTACATTGTAGAATAATAGTGAAGACATCAAAATTAAGAAATATAACATATGGAATCATGTAGTAACCAAAAAAGTGTTAAACAAATGAAAATATATTTTATATTTGAGATTCTTCAAAGTAGCCACCCTTTGCCTTGATGACAGCTTTGCACACGCTTGGCATTCTCTCAACCAGCTTCATGAGGTAGTCACCTGGAATGCATTTCAATTAACAGGTGTGTCTTGTTAAAAGTTAATTTGTGGAATTTCTTTCCTTCTTAATGCGTTTGAGCCAATCAGTTGTGTTGTGACAAGGTAGGGGTGGTATACAGAAGATAGCCCTATTTGGTAAAAGACCAAGTCCATAATATGGCAAAATCAGCTAAATTCAGCAAAGAGAAATGACCGTCCATCATTAATTTTAAGACATGAAGGTCAGTCAATCCGGAAAATTTCAAGAACTTTGAAAGTGCAGGCCAAGAGACACGAGCAATGGACATTAGACCGATGGAAATCTGTCCTTTGGTCTGATGAGTACGGGTCAAAAGTTTGGGGACACCTACTCATTCAAGGGTTTTTCTTTATTTTTACTATTTTCTACATTGAAGAATAACATTGAAGACATCAAAATGATGGAATAACACATATGGAATCATGTAGGAACCAAAAAAGCGTTATATACTAAAATACATTTGATATTTGATATTCTTCAAAGTGCCCTTGGAAATTATTCAGACCCCTTGACCTTTTCCAAAATTTTTTACCTTACAGCCTTATTCTAAAATGGTTTTTAAAAAATAATAATCCTCACCAATCTACACACAATACCCCATAATGACGAAACAGAAATACCTTATTTACATAAGTATTCAGACCCTTTGCTATGAGACTTGAAATTGAGCTCAGGTGCATCCTGTTTCCATTGATCATCCTTGAGATGTTTCTACAACTTGATTTGAGTCCACCTGTGGTAAATTCAATATATTGAACATGATTTGGAAAGGCACACACCGGTCTACATAAGGTCCCACAGTTGGCAGTGCATGTCAGAGCAAAAACCAAGCCATGAGGTCGAAGGAATTGTCCGTAGAGCTCCGAGACAGGATTGTGTTGAGGCACAGATCTGGCTACGGGTAGCAAAACATTTCTGCAGCATTGAAGGTCCCCAAGAACACAGTGGTCGCCATCATTCTTAAATGGAGGCTCTAGAGTTCCTCTGTGGAGATGGGAGAACCTTCCAGAAGGACAACCATCTCTGCAGCACTACACAAATAAGGCCTTTATGGTAGAGTGACCAGACGGAAGCCACTCCTCAGTAAAAGGCACATGATAGCCTGCTTGGAGTTTGCCAAAAGGCTAGAGGACTCTCAGACCATGAGAAACAAGATTCTCTGGTCTGATGAAACCAAGATTGAACTCTTTGGCCTGAATGCCAATTGTCACCTCTGGAGGAAACCTGGCACCATCCCTATGGTGAAGCATGGTGGTGGCAGCATCATGCTGTGGGGATGTTTTTCAGCGGCAGGGACTGGGAGACTAGTCAGGATTGAAGCAAAGATGAACGGAGCAAAGTACAGAGAAATCCTTGATGAAAACCTGCTCCAGAGCGCTCAGGACCTCTGACTGGGGAGAAGGTTCACCTTCCAACAGGACCACGACCCTAAGCACA
This sequence comes from Coregonus clupeaformis, assembly GCF_020615455.1. Lineage (NCBI taxonomy): Eukaryota > Metazoa > Chordata > Actinopteri > Salmoniformes > Salmonidae > Coregonus > Coregonus clupeaformis. Next base: position 2,794 of record NW_025535629.1, on the reverse strand, counting down.
CAGCCAGGACAATGCAGGAGTGGCTTCGGGTCAAGTCTCTGAATGTCCTTGAGTGGCCCAGCCAGAGCCCGGTCTTGAACCCGATTGAACATCTCTGGAGAGACCCGAAAATAGCTGTACCCATCCAACCTGACAGAGCTTGAGAGGATCTGCAGAGGAGAATGGGAGAAACTCCCCAAATACAGGTGTGCCAAGCTTGTAGCGTCATACCCATGAAGACTCAAGGCTGTAATCTCTTCCAAAGGTGCTTCAACAAAGTACTGAGTAAAGGATCAGAATACTTATGTAAATGTTATATTTCCGTTTATTATTTTTAATAAATTAGCAAAAAAATTTAAAAAACGTTTTGGCTTTGTCATTATGCGGTATTTTGTGTAGATTGATGAGGAAAAAATACAATTATCAATTTTAGAATAAGGCTGTAACCTAAAAAAATGTGGAAAAAGTAAAGGAGTCTGAATACTTTTCCGAAGGCACTGTATATATATATATATTTGTGTGTGACACGTATTAATGCCAAAATAACATGCAAAACAGGCAACAAAAAATAAATAAATATATACTTTTTTTGTTGTTGCCTGTTTTGCATGTTATTTTGGCATTAATACGTGTCACACACACAAATATATATATATATATATATATATATACAGTGCCTTCGGAAAAGTATTCAGACTCCTTTACTTTTTCCACATTTTTTTAGGTTACAGCCTTATTCTAAAATTGATAATTGTATTTGTTGAATGTTTTGCATGTTATTTTGGCATTAATACGTGTCACATATCAGTTTGCAAACAACGTAAAAAAAAATAGATAATAAAATATATTTAATAAAGCTTTCTTGAGTAAGGCAGCTCCAAAATGTAGGTGTTTCAGCCTAGCTCAGTGCTTTCTGTGGTGGTGGGGCAGCCAGCGGAAAATACAGAGCGTAGAGGTTGATAATGTTCTCTAGTTGCGCCGTGATTGGCTCAGTGTTCTGTCACTCATGGGGACACTACGTCACCGCAAAATCTACGGGGAGAGCTCGACATTTCAAGCCCCTTGGGTGCTGCCATAGAGTTACATTAGAAGTGCCCATCCAAGAAGGCTGAAGGTCGTTGGCCACAGATAAGATGAAGTCAAATCATGTTATATCTACTGTAGCTTTGATTGGACTGATCATGTCAACATCATACTTTCAAAATCTTAGCTAGCACGCTAGCAGTCATCATCATGAATCAATTCGACAATCTACTGGCAAATCCTTTTCAATCCTTGTCAGAGAATTTGCAAACGAAGGACCACCACGCCACCTTCCTGTTCAAGTGAGCACAGCACAACAAGGTGAGTCCAAAAATGTATTGTATGCTGCTGCATAAATGATATAATATGCCAGGGAGATATTATACTGTAGCTAAGAAAGTAATACTAAGTGTATGTTGTGTAGTAAGCTGTTAGTAGCCCATGTGCCTCACTAATAATTTGGTCCCTTTTCCCTTCATAACTTTGCCTACTGTTCTGACTTGGTGATGCACATTTAGCCTTTAGCCTGTTTTGGAGAAATGTAATCATTTGAATATTGTAAGAGCTTTCATTGTCTGCTTATATGCCCCTTTATTTATCCTACGGTTCCTGACTTGGTGTACAGGGAGAATACTGTAAGAACGGCCCATGTTCTGAATTCTGTCGCTGTACATTTCAAAAGTGCTGAACAAAGAGTTATATTGACTACGTCCGTCCTAGCTCGCTCTTTTTAATGTCTTAATCGAATTACGGATTGCCTCTTATTCTTGTTTAAGCAAGTCAGCCATATCAGCTATGTTGTTTTAAAAGGCAGTAAATGAGGCTGAATGAACTGTTTCGCTGCCAGACAAGGCTCCGCTGATAGCCAGGTGTAGCAGTGGTAAGGTGTTGGGACTGCTGTTGGGACTCTGCTGTTGGGAGAGCTTTATGTAGGCCCTAAAAGTTTATGGCCACCGTTTGTCACCGTTATAGTGCAATTCATGTATTGTTTAGTGTTGTGTTGTGTAGTGGCTTTGCTGGCATGCATCATATTTTTGGGGGGGGAGTTTGCCCCACCAAGATTTACATGCTAAAATCACCACTGAGCAATGCAATATGTAATGTATGTATTGCATTGTGAAAACGAATCCCTAACCCTTACCTAACCAGTCCTTAGCATAACCATTTAAAATGTCAACTTCAATGGGGTCGGGCTATCCTTTTAGTGGTCAACTCCGGCCAGCACCGCCCAGAAGCGCTTAGCAGCGCCCACAGCGCACGCTGCGCGCTTATGAGTTTTTTATTATTTGAGGGGGAATAACAGGCTGGCGCTTTAGTATACCTGGTTTTACATGAAGGATATGATCGCAGATGGGTTGGGAGACAAGCGGATCGTGGATAGCACTAACCTAGCACAACGGACCTACCCATTTTGGCTCAAGAGCACCCCTAAAGGCAAAAGTTCGGTACATAATGTTTTATAGTATGATTGGTTCTGATACTTTTCACTCACTGGACTTTGACCAATCAGAGGCGACCCAAACAAAGAGAGGCGAGCGGGAAACGTTGAGGTCGTGTGCTTCCACCTGTGTGAAGCTAGCCACAATAAGGATTAGCCACAATGGTGGAATTTGAGGTTTGCCTTCAACGTTAAAGTCCCCCATTGAATGTGATTAAAACTTATGAATAGCAGAATCATTCCATATTTGTACTAGATAATGCTAAACAAGCTCGGAATGTTGGTATATAAATACAACAACTGACAATAATTAGTGAATTTGACACAAAGTACAAATCTGTTGTTGCAATCTAT